>NC_135251.1:30416142-30725582 GCF_964204865.1 Styela clava
TCCATTTTTTGCAATAGCTTTAAAATAAATTATCAATAGTAAAGATATTGAAAATTAATGATTTTATGTTTTATTTGAAAATAATTAAAAACGGGTTCAAATCTGGTTTTCATTTTTCAACGCGCTCCAAAAACTCTAATAATACAAACAACGATAATGACTTTTTTCATAACGCAAGTTTGTCTACCATCTACTTTTCCCTATTTATAAATAAATAGGCCAAACTATTCGTTGATTTTGCAAAAGTCTACCAACAACAGTCAATAAGAGATTAAGAAAATTTTAGAGGTACTGATTGGCATATTGACTTTAACTTAGAATATTTGTATTTTGAGAACTTGAAATTGTTTTGCAAAAAAAGGGGGAAAGGCCTAAAATTATAGCTTACAAGCATCATATTTTTGCAATGAAATTCATAGGACCTGTCGATATGAAAATATACGAATCAGAAAATACTGCGCGTCAAGAAATATGTAGCTATGGTACGCGGGCGGATCGGAAAACCTTCAACCCTCATTGACCCATTGAAATATATTTAACCCCCAATAAAGCTTTTTATAATTTGACTTTTATTTTGCTTATTTGAAGGAAAAATATCAATCGATATAATATTTTCCTACTGGAATAACACAAGCATACACAGCTCAAACAAGTATATATTCAAGGTATGCAATATTTGTTTGACACAGAGACTGAAGGAGCTGCACAGAGGCGAAGTTCTCCATTGAACCCAAGTTGTGGCTCTTGAGCAGTTATGTTTTCAACTACTCAACAAGATATATCAAAAGTGCATTTTGGACATTTCCACTCATTTTTTAACCTGATTATAAAAACTACAACTATTGTATCCTTTATAGTTACTTTTATTCGCGTTGGAAATATTTTTAATATAATACCACATGTTGTTTTATTGAAATAGTACAATACTGCTTAACAAGTAAGTAGGGTATCAAAATAATATCACTTTTACATATTACATGCTAAATCCGATTATCGGAATAATCTATCTTCACCAGTTTACTCCAGTATCATGCGGAGAACAAACACAACAGGATATCAGCTCCCATGTGATAAAGCTTATTCTATTCTACTAAATACCTCGTAACCCCATCTCGATTATTATCACAAAATCAAACATGGGGGTAGTGTTGTAAAATATATGTATGGTTTACGTTGGACTTCGCGAAAAGTTGAGATCATTCAAAATTGAAAAATATTACGTATGATAATAGTTCCACTGACTATAAGCGATCATTGTGTTTAGGCTTTTACTCCAAAAATTGATTTATTTTTTTGAAATCATCTACAATAATTGAAAAAGAAAATGCCCATATACCCATGACCACGCTTAAGCGTTATTTCTCGGAATCCGCGCGCGGTCCAACTTTTTCTCTCGCATTTTTTTCTTTTTTCCTGTTTGGACTCGACGCGCAGTCCACCACTCGAGCTTTATAAAAGAACGTATTTATTCACTTTCCCCCTTATAGTTTTGTTACATTCGTAGCCGAAGCGTTACATTTTTTGTCGAAGGCGTGAACGTTGTATGATTTATATCTTTCTTTTTCTTATTTACTTTGCAAAATTCTTCTCAAGACATTGACGAAGTATGTTCTCACTGAAACATGACGATCCCGCTGCTCATGGAGACTCCGAGGTATGTAAATATTACGAATATTATTTATGGTTTTGTTGTGAGTTTTGACTTTTTAAACTGATAAAGTAAAACATCGGGCGTTATGTTATTTTGAAGCTTGTCACGCCATACGAATATTAAGTTTTTTGTCTCCATTTTAACCAAATTTCCGCCATTTTTATTTAATCACCGCATATCTAAGAAGTTTTTAGTTTTTTGCAAAATTTTAAGCGTGGATTATTCTATTTAAAAAAGAATTGTTCTAGTAAATATATAAATAATGTTTTGTTTAATATTACTAAAATAGTAAAACGCATGATAAATGTAGTTCTGTAAAAACGTCTTTATTTATCAAAAACGTCTTTAAATGTTTAAATGAAAATATATTCGTTACAGCATATATTGACGTATGCGATTTCTGCCATTTAATTATGGTTTGTTTGTTCTTTGCTCCTGCTACTTAATATATATTTGGTTAGATCAGTGTTGTATTCATTATTATTATTTAATATTCTGCTATATATCATTAGTAGCCAAGTCCGGTAAGACATCTTTTGCAATATTTGCTTAAAGGGTTCCTAAATTCGGGTGCATGAAATGGTAATATCCGTAAAGTAAATGTCTTTGTCCTGAAACGGGTGGAAACGTGTGTTTTCAGAAGAGCCTACTTGAAATGTATTTCAAATAGATTTGATATATAGCAAAAAAAAATCAGTACAAGTTAAAATTCAACAGCTATTTTGATTTGACGTCGATGGTTAAATTTAAATTGAAAATGCTGAAATGGTACTGGATTGCATCGTTCAACAATGCCCTGAAATCGGTTTATGGATTTTTCCTGATCTTTTAGGAAATGAATTACGCGATTTACAACAAAATACAGTTAGATTGCAGTCATATTTCTAACTGTGTACGCATTTCGCACTGTTAATATTGATACCAATTATCACTTTCATTTATCTGTCGCTAGTTACACAAAAATCAGACAATGTACATTAAAAGGCCGAAGGTACTTTAAACACGACTGTTTCATCGAACAATTGACATTTTAAATGTAAAACATACAAGACCATTTGGGAAGAGGCGTCGTAAAGTTCAAATAAACCCCTTCACGATATTGAAGATATTATCTCAACTGTTACGTTTGTCTCGAGTTATTTTGAAAATTGACGTTTCAACATTCAACTTTTTATGCGTTTGTGACAGATTCAAAATGTGCCTTTTCGAAATAATGTGCAGTTAAACGCATATTTAATCTAAAGTAGTTTGATTAATGTGAAAATTCAATAATACGAGATTTTAGGTTTTTGCTTGAGCTTCCCGAAAATATTTTCACCGTTCAATAAAACTTGTTTTCAAGCTCCTCTATTGAAGGCGCCAACGATATTGCTTTTGATCTGCATTGTTTATAACTTTATTTGAGGGCTTCGCAATTGGGGTTATAATTACATGTCATATTATAATCTTAATTTTTTTTTATTTGTAGAATAAAAAAAAAAGAAAATTCTCAGAAAATTTAAACAACAATAACAATCATTCTGGTGACTGTGAACGACCGGAAATGATATTGAAAATGAGATCACGTGATTCGGATATAACGTCACCGAAGTATTTTGGGCGGCGAATATCAGAGCCAGGTATTCATATTGATATAATTCAATCAATTATTATATTTCATAAAATGTGACATCAATATAAATAGTGAATATAATCACCAATATAAATACGAAATATAAAATTAATGTAAAGCATATTACCCAATATGTTATAGGTTATAAATTCATTGATTTAATAATATATATATCATTTTAGAATGACAGAATGTTTATTATTATCAATTAACAATTCTTAATTTCCAGATATGACGAATTCTGACTTTGTCGAAAATTCAGAAGATTCATCTCCGAGGCAAATAGATGACGTGCATGCATTTTTATATCGACCATCTTTTAACAATTCTTTGCATTTCGACAAAAACCAACAACAAAGCGACTGTGATAAAAAGTAGGTTTTAAGTTTTTTTCATAATTTCACATGATTTCTAATCGCTTTAAAATTTAAACAGACTAAAATCACTTATATTTGCTGACTTCTATTTTCAACAACATAAAAATAAATTCATTTGATTTTGTGTTTTTTCCAAATTTTGATAACAACCAAGCAACAAAAAATGAATTAGAATCACTATATTTTCTAATTATTACAAATTTTGCAATACCCAAGTTAGATTTTGTAGATTTACTTGATGAGTATCCATAGAAAAATGATGATCCATTGAATCTGTTTATAAATCACCCAGTCCATCTGGGTAAATAAATATTTGAGAGAATTGAAAAAGTTCTGTGGAAATTATTCACAAAACACATATTATCTTATTTTGCAGATTTAGATGCGAGCATTGTGACAAATCGTTCACAGACCCTTCAAACCTGCAACGACATATCCGGCAGCATCATGTGGGGGCTCGAGCACATCCTTGCCCAGAATGTGGAAAAACCTTCGCAACTTCAAGCGGTCTAAAGCAGCATCAACATATTCACTCTAGTGTAAAACCTTTCACATGCGAAGTATGCCACAAATCTTACACCCAGGTGAGTGAGACTCAATTTGTAAGGCTTAGTAATAGGTAACACATGAGATATTTTTGGTAATTTGTAAAATAAAGAACACACGCACTTCCTCAGAAGTAGAGGATTAGGGCTAGTGCCGCTCAAACGCCAAAGGTTACTGAAACTATATAGATTCATGGTTGTGCATTACGTGTCAGCAAACGGTAATGCGAAACTTGTAGTAGTTCTCGCCAGCACGACCAATGAAACAGCTATGAGGTAATATGAAGTCCTCATAAAGTTCTTGGTAATAAACACTTGGCATTTAAATTTTTTTGTGAAATGGGAAAGATATTTCGAAACAACAAACTAAAATCGTTGTCCCATCACTGGGCCAACCAATATTGAATTGTCAGTTGACAATTCATTGCAAACTGAAGGAACGGTAAAATATTTCCAACGTCGAATTGTATGTAATTGTGTGAATCAAGATCACTGGCAATACATTTTTCCACTTTTAAAAATATACGCGTCTGTCAATAAATCACAGTAAATCAAATACACAAAACTTTAGTTTGGAAAAATATTATCTTCTCCTAGCATCAGAATAGGTATTCTGAGTTGTAAGTTGCAAACCATGTTTCAAATATACATTGAAATAAATATCAAATGGCCTTCTCTGCAAATTTGATGCAAATGTTAAAATACGACCGCACGAGAGACAATTGAATCCATTAGTAAAATATTTTGTAGTTTTCGCAGTTTGTGTTTGAAGCGAAAGCATTTCCGCAGTTGAAATGAAACACTCGCATACAAATATTTTTAAATGAAGACAAAACGTAGCAATAGGAAGTTCAAGTTGAAAGGTCTTGCTCAGGTATCGCCCTGTCTGCGAAGGGAATTGTTGTTTTACAATATGCGGTAATCAAAATGGAATTTCAATGTAAATAAATTTCAGACCATTTTCCTACGTTCTAAAGGCAGAACAGATACTTTTTTGATTGCCGTTGAATAAACAATAATTCCTATGCACATATCTTAACCATTATTAATAACTTTCTGAAGCACGTGAACAATTTTGCCACTAATTGTTCAACCTTTACGACATAAAGCGCTTGATTCATCAAATAATCAAATTCTACTTCTTTTACAGTTTTCAAACCTTTGTAGACATAAGAGAATGCATGCAGATTGTCGAATAAATATAAAGTGTGAAAACTGTTCACAATCATTCCCGAATTCAAGTGCATTGAACAAACATCGAAGATTCTGCGAATCGAATTCAATTTACATAGGAAGGTAAGAACAGTTCTTATTTAATTTGAAGGAATTCGAAGCAAATATAAAATTAAGAATTTTCACTTGTTCAAATTTTTAATAATGATGCTTATATATATTTTTACAGTCGAAATGGAAGCCTGCTGTCAACACCTGGAACACGAGAGGACGATACACCATCCCACTCGCTTCTAAATCAACAACTTATTAGATTTGGGAATGAAAATATGTCACAACAGAACCCCGGTGCGTAATATTTTTTTAAAAATATTTGTACTTTATTTAATTTTATAATAATTGCAATCATTTCATTAAAAATGAACCCTGTAAATTGCACAGAAATGCAACACGGCTTCCAATTTTTAGCAATCGCTTTCTTTGAAAAATTGGCGAATGTTTTTGATTTATTAGGAATGTCGTGACTGGCTTTACAAAATTTATATAAGCGGACATGGTATAAAATCGCCTTTAATCAAATTGTGGGAAGTTTTGTGTAGTCATCAGTTGATTTTTTTGTTTGGATACTCATTTCCTATTATTATTTCTCGCTATAATAGAAACCACATTCAAACATAAGTATGTGATATTTTTCTCCGGTCAGATATTGAAAAACAATTTCAGATATAACAGTTTCAATAAAAACCCGTCCATTTATTCTCTGAGATGTACTTAATGTATGTATTCATTTCTCATGAAAGTTGACGCTATTTGTCATAAACAGTGCATTGCCTTTTTCAGTCGAGGAAATTACTTTTAAAATAATAATATTCTGGAAGTTTAACATTTTCTTTAATTTTTTAGACGTCATGCCATTGTCCAAGATTAGAAAAATTAGCGACGACCAAGCCTCAGCAAAATATTTTCAACATTATTCGACTCAAATGCAACCATTCCCGTTCGTGCACAATTTACCAAACGTTCAATCCGACGCATACTTTCGTCAAGCAAGAAACTTGCTGTGCGGCACAAACATTCGACCGTCCGTTCACGCATCACCGACAACAGTAAACAAACCAAACCGTGTTGATGTTCAAGTCCAATGTGAAAACCCAAATGTCGATCAAATGTCTCCCATGAACAATTACAACACGTGGAATAATGTTCGCATTTTAAAAGCTAACGGATTGAGGTACGAAAGTGCGGAGGGAAGAGTACGACATAACTCAAATGCCAGACATTCTGAAGTTCAAGTTGACATCCCAAACTTAAAATCCCCCAGAAGGATTTCAGAAAAACGTTCGTGTGATGTAACACCCAATGCGATCAATCACTTTTTGCCGAACTTATTCGACTCACCTCCTAAAAGAAGAAGCTCCATAGACAACGAACGCGACATTTCTGCTAATTATAGAACAGCAAGTGAACTCTATCGTCTTAATTGGAATTTTAGATTCCGCCAAATGCTTGATGAAATTGCCACGCGCCAGAGACTATTTGACATCGGGCCATCCACATTTTCCCCTGCACCAATTCCGAATACCCTTGACCAGTTGCACAAATTGGGTCTGCCACATCTTATCAATCCACTCTTTGCTCGCAGCTTTTACGATTCTTTGGCAACAGGAACGCAGAAAACCAAACATAGCAATACACTGCCAGCAGAATCGTCGCCTGTGACCGACAACCTCAATTCGTGGCAATATATGAAAGGCAAAAAAGACGAACCTTTAGACTTAACCATGAACAAACGCACACAAGAAGACATAATTGCAGATCAAGTAAGAAAGTCCCTTTCTTCCTTCCAACAATCTGTGGAGCGAACATCGGAAGAAAGTGCGATCAATCCGTCTCTTTTTCCATCATCTAACTTTCAACATAATAAACTTTTTGCTCCACATCTATTCGCTCATCCTCTCAAGGAACTTATGCCTCCGGCCAATGACAAAATCAATTTTTCAATAAACAAATTGCTCGGGAAGTACCCGAAAACCGAAACCCAATATGAACGACCGTTACCTCATGTGTCACCGAAATCAAGAAACGAAAATTCCGAGATTAATGAGTTTAGTCCCGAAAACCGAAGAAACCCAATTCAACATCTTCTTCGATTCGGCGACCAAGTTAACAGAAACCCATTTTCAAACTTTACCCATTTTCAAAGTTCAAATTTGAGTGGTAGAAAAGTACCCGAAGTCGTACAACCGAGGACCTACGAAAAACACGACACACTATGCAGCTCTCGTGATGCAAGAGGGTTCCCAATGGAGTTTCACAGGAAAATGGCGTTACCTTATCAAGCACGTATTCCAAACCTCTATCGTCCATTTGCTTCTGCCGAAAAAAAACGATTTGAACGTGAACGTTACGTATGCAAATACTGCTCAAAAGTTTTCCCTCGAAGTGCAAATCTGACAAGACATCTACGAACTCATACTGGTGAACAACCATATTCGTGTAAATATTGCGACAGAAGCTTTTCGATATCTTCAAACTTGCAGCGTCACGTCCGGAACATTCATAACAAGGTACTTAAATAACATTTTGTCTTTGTATAATATATTGCCAAAAGACATTGGCATAAAACTAAAGTTATTCTGCTATAAAAAGCAATGAAGCATGACTACCAGAATTGGCATCATGAAGCATATCTTGAAGTATCTCCAAGTATTTTACTAAACTCGATAGTCATACTGTGCACCACAATTTCAATTTTACACAAATATAGATTAATTAATTAGAAACGGTCATTTAAAACGGATAATTTTTCACAGGAAAGGCCGTACTCTTGCCAGTTTTGCCGACGTGCGTTTGGACAACAGACTAACCTAGAAAGACATGTCAGAAAACATCTGGAAAGATCTGAAATGTAAGCTGTCGATATATTTTAAAAAATTGAATGAAAATTTCACTCGTTTAAATAATGAATTGTTGCCAATGTTTTTATATGATACCATGCACAATATGTGCAAAGTTTAACAAAACAAACTTTAAAATATTCAATAAAAATATATTACATAAAAAATAATTTAAAATGTAATTTTGCAAACAAACAAAAACTTACCAGATGTACCTTAATGGGATAAACCTCATATATTGTTCAACTCGATGTATTAAAAAATGGTCCATTTTCAATAAAAGAACGTTCTTGCGTTCATAAATTTATTGAACCATTTTAACAACCTATTTCTCTTTTCCAGATTGACCAAAGTAGGCTGCACGGATGAAAACTATAAAGATAACCACAACCTTGCTGATGATACTAAAGGTGTGTATATATGTAGCCAATCATGTGTTAAGTAAGGATTACTAACAAATTCAGACTAATAAAAATGATCAAATTACGATATGAGTTATATGAGAGCAAGATTTCAACACAGTCCGGTCTTCATAATCATTAGTTTGTAATAACTAAACTAAAATGCTTGCCCAAGGAATAAGGTTTGTATTTTGGCTTTGGCGGGCGCATACTAGAATATATTATAAGGTATCTTAGATCTCGAATTCTAATAATCATTCAGCAAAATTAATTTTTGAAAAATAATATTTGGTCGACGGGTCATTTTCATTATTTCCCGACAATTCCTCTTCGTAAATTCCTAAAACCTCATTTATGTTTAGAAAAGTTCGTGGGCCCCGCGTTATGTAAAAAAAACTCTGAAGTTGCAAATAATGTCATGGATTGGAGTGAAGAACAAGCGTGTTCAATGTCGAATTCCAGCGAAAAAGTTCCTTATGACGACGATTTTGATGAGAATGATTCGGTTCCTACGAGTGCAAGTAGCTCACCTGTTTCAAATAGAAACGAAAAACTTAAAGAGAAACAAAATGTCTTCCCAATTATTTCGTCGAAGGAATTCGTAAGTCGTGCCGCAAAATATGGTCTTTTGAACAGTGTTGTGGGTCAGACCTCGCCGGAGTCAACCCAAAGGGCCCCATGCGACGGCGTGAACACATCGACTTCTTCGGAAACTGATGAGGGGGTTACTGCTTGTGGCGAATCAGATACAGAGGCTGAAAGCCCATTTGACAGAAATACAAATTATAAAAATCGCAATTTAGATCAGATGAAGCGTTTTTCAGATTTTGGATCCTGTAGCGATACCGAAAAAATTGACGATCAATTGAGCCCAGAACATCATGGAAGCCACCGGAAACCCGCTTTTGAAAAACACTTTTTTCATTCACAACCCTGCGGAAAGCCACTTCCAGAATCGCGCAATAATATTCCTTTTCATTGGATGACTAAATTTGAACAAATTGCTGCCAATACAACAGTTTGATTACTTAATTAACTTACCCGAATAACGACGATCGAATTAAGTTGTTTACTTCACTTTTTCATGAAGAATTTTAGACTGCAATTCTTCGAGCTTTATCTGGTATTTTTTCACCTTCTGTATATTTGCAAATACGTGGCTACATTGCTACAAAGCTACAACGAGTACAGCGCTACTTTTTGTTCAAAATTTGTTTTGAAATTACATAGAAATCGTGCTACCATATCTCAACGTTCCCAATGCATAAATCCTGGATTTGATGCTGCGCAATGTCATTTTTGATTATAAATTTCAAATGTAGCTGAACTACATTGTTAGTTTACATCAGTCTACATGCTTAATTTGTAATGTAGCCCAAACGCCAAACATTTTACTTCTGATTTACTTTTTCATTTTTTTGAAATAAACTAATGTTTTAAAATGAGTAGTTAACTTAATATGGTGTAAGTCGGACAGTGATCTCAAAATGGCGTCCTTGACCCTTAACAGCATAAAAAAATGCCAAGCCTCGATAAACTTATTCAAGCAAATCATACCTAATGCCTATCGCTGTCATCTGAATAATGTTTATAATCCTGGATTGCAAACGTTCTTGTCATTTCTCACCCATCGTAGTGACTGGGGTGAACGTATATACCTATATATATATATATATATATATATATAACTAATATAAGCATTCCAGGGTGTCGTATACCAGCAATACAATGTAATGATTGTACATTACGAAAACCCTAATTTACGAATCATGGCAGTAACTGTTTTGAGTCAAAAATGTTAAAGGTAAATAACACCTATATAAAAATTCACGTTAGCTCACTTTCGAGAAGTTTGTTAACTTCACTTTATTTTTAAATATAAAGCTTCCCTCTGTACTTGAAAAGACGTGAGAAAACGGATAATATCTCTTTTATGAAAGACAACATTTGCAGATCAAAAATCAACAAGATGCGCCGTAATGGCCACTTAAGAATTGAGTGGAAATAATATCGATGTACGTTGAGATAATCGCAAAGTATTTATTCAACATTTTGATGTTGAGAAAATGGACATAAAACTAGCGTTTACTGATCTACTACTAGATTTGCTACTCTTGAAAGTAGTCATTACCTTTTTAAATATTAAAGCTTGAGTTGGTAATCGTCCAATGTGAAAAATCTGTTTCTGTGAAACAAAATTATCGTTGGGAGAAAATATTTAACGATATAAGGGTGATAACAATAGCAAGTATGAACTACAAAATACACTACATATATTATGAAAAGTCACCATTCAGTAGATTTCGTATTAACGAGATTAATGTTTGATAATATAAAAACATATTATTTAGTTCCTTGTCACCGTAGGCCAAGAGAATTCCCATTATTCCATATTTTTGAAAAAATTATTTTTTAATAATACATTGCGTATAAACTTCAATAAGACAGTGGATGAACATTCATAAAACAAGTTATATTCTTTTAGTATGAATGAAAAAAATGAATTTTATTACTAGATCGGACTGAAGGATTGTGTGAGTTATTACTGCTCCGACAACCTATTTTAGTCAAGCAGCGAAGTTTATTGTCAGGTTATCAAAGAGTGGAAAAAATAAAATGATATGACAAAATGGCTGCCTCCAAGTGTGGTCTAAACTCTGGGTTACGCTTGACTTGATCGTGAATGAAGTCAGGTCGAAGAAGACGTAAAAATCGACAACTGACAAGAAAAATATCATAAAGCGTGTTAAAAACGGACGTAATTTCATTTAGAGCCATGAAGGGTTCTATGTTGCAATGACTTACAATGCAATTACAGTAATGTTTGAAAAACTTCAATTTTCTCATTCCCACTATCAAAGGGTGTTAATCGTGGTACCGATATTAAATTTCTTATGTTACAAATTATATCGATTTTCTTGTAGGCTAATACGAAATTATCCAGTTCGCCGACCTTTTATTTCCAGTAATGTATACTTGAGGATACTGTTGTTTGTTTTGCTCTACTTTCTAACCCAGCGTTTGTTTTGATTATGACATTTCCTGAAATACACAAATAGGACTGACACATCTCTCAACCAATAAATGTGCCGGTTGTCAATTATGGTTCTAGAATAAAATACGACGTATAAGTTTGTTAAACTCGACTTTAATGTTGTATCACGGAAATGAACAATTGAAAGGTCCTAGACCGATGATGTCGCCTGATGGGTATTTATTTGTTGTTTATGTACTGGTTGACTGAAAATAGGACTATTTGCCACAACCGAAGCAGACATACCAATCGTTTTCCTCCAAACATGTTAGAAACTATACTTTCCTCGGGTTTCGTTGGCGCCCATTATAAAATAGTGTATTAGCATTTTCGTGCGGAGATACAATGAATTTGCGCTACCAAAGTTTCATTTTCATTCGAACGATTTACGTCGTCAAGGGCCATCGAAACGGTTGACAAATTGACTATAGTTGTGTCTTAGAATTTGCGATAATGGTTGATGGAAGCGGTTTTAACAGACAACACAACACTAAATATATCTGAAATTAATCGCACCATCTTCATTGTATATATACCCTCGGTTACTGGATGATTTTCTACCGGCCAAAATTACTACAAGTACAACAAAAATTTCTATAATTCCCTATCTTGGTAAAGTTGTTGATATCAATATTCTCATATTTTCGTGAAAAAAAATATGAAAGAATATGTTACCGAAACTGTTACGGCTGCGTTAGTATTAAAATGTGTTCTAGCAAAAACAATATTTGCAGTATTTTTTACTCTACTGTAAGATGGTTTATGAAACGTCCATGATCAGGCGAATTCAGGCGAGTGGTTCAATTAAAATCGGTTTAGGTAATCTTACTCAATAAAAAACTGGTAATATATAATAGTTTGTTTGTATTTTCAACCGAAATAAAAATCGGAAGTTTTTGAAAAGATCAATCTGACTGTTGACAACAGCCCTGGCATCCCACTCCAGTTTAAGATGATGTTTTAGCCCGAACTGATGAGCGACTTTTATAAAAGGTGGAACTTTTGTTTTTCATTTCTGCTGAAAATTTTAACACCGAATAACCAACTCATGGAGTCTAATATTCTGATCCAACCCCCATCTCTGAAAATATTCATACTTTCGACTTCGGTTTAACTCGAAAATCCCCAGCGCTATATTTGTTATACTATATATACCCGATAAGCGTTGTAAGAATAGTTCATAGGCCAACCCAAATTTGTTATCGAGTCGGAAGATGATTTTTTGTCAAACTAGGGTCGGGAATAAAACAGGAGTCGCATGTTTGCCTCATATATATTAGTTTTAACACTACAGGCGAAACTTTACATTCGACTCCGGCTCCTGATGGGTGAAAATTTCGACACCGATTCCACCTTCGAACTCCCACCAAAATCTAATTTTGTAAATAAAAACTTTGGCGTATGCTTCTTAAACAGGATGTTAAAAACGTTTATCCATTTACTATTTTTTTTAAATTTCTGTGGAAAAATTTTGACTTTGATTACGCAACTATTAAACGTAATAAATTCTGACTACACGGTCTAGAAGTTCATAATTTTGACTCCGTCGAGTTTATAAACAGGACTTCGACTCCGGGTACAACGAAAACATGTTGAACTCTGACTTCACATCACTGATAAATAGTAATAAATAGCATAACGTCAAGAACCGAAACATTATTCTCTTCTACTATTGCGTTCAATAACAGTATTCGGTGCAGCTGATAATTAGTAAACAAAATGATTTTTGTTCTGCCAGTTTAATGCGGTCTTGACAGTCAACTGAAGTAATGATTTTTTTTGCAAATAATCCTTGAGGATATGTCTAAAATGAGTACGTTTTGGTATGTATTCAAATGTTACCTCACTGGCACTGTCACAGGACTACTACAGAGTATTTTTCGAATCACTGCTGGATTCCCGCGTATCAGAGTTTCCTCCAATTCCAAATGTGCAGTAGAACTTTGAAGCTAACCACGTCACGGAGAAGTCGCGATTTTTCATATCTATATCTTTCCTCTGATGAGACTTAAACATGTAAACATATTTTATACATACATTTATAGCCACACAACAAAATCAGCAATTTAATTCTATCCTGACATCTCGGCAACAGTAATTAGGGTTAATAAAACAATAAAATCCTCGCTATTTTATAAATAATTCGAATAATGATCAGACCTAATTAGGGGGGTGCGTAATGATGAGCCAGTAATCAGTGAAGGTTTTTATCGGTGGAGTTTTGTTTTGGAATTACGAGGCGAACAGTATTGAACATGTGTCGAGTATAGTGAAGAGTAATATGCTTTAGTTTTGGTCCACACTGGTGATTTGTTTACCTTAATCATTTACTCAAAACAGACAGATAAGCTCATCGAACCTACATATATTAGTAGTAGAACTTGAACACAGTTATTGTCTACATAGAGGAGCATACCAAACTGCATTTCAACGCAATAGCTCCGATAGCCACCGTGAAGTGGCATATTGCAAAATATATTTCAGTATTGGGGGAGGCAACTAAAGCTCTGCCCACTACCTATAAGCAACTATATCAAATTCTAGAGTCATCTAGTCTAGACTAATATAGTTTCCACTAACAACAGCACCATGTTCATGCTGAATGCTTCTAATCTAATTACCATACCCCACACTGGATGTTTGACTATTCTGCCTGCTATCATTGTAACTTCGCTTATAGTACAAAATATCTTATTCTATTATTGATTATTGTTATAATGCTTTTAAAATAAAGCATTTCCTACGTATGATTCACACAGTATAGGCATTGAGTTTTGTGTTTTTCAACTTGAAGGGTTGTTAAAGTTAAACTGTTTTGATGAATTTGATTTTATATAATTTTCAAAGTTTATCTGAAATTGACTTAGTTTGCGAGACGAATATTATAAAAGTCAACCCAGCAGAAATTTATCACAAATTAGTAACATTCGTCAATGACATAGTAAAGAGACCTCCCGAACATAAATTTGCATTGTAGATTTGAGGCAGGAGCCCTTTCTGTGTCTTTCTCGTGTATAGCCTTTTAGTTATAAGTGACATTTGGACTGGCATACGGTACAGAAAATTTATTTAACACACACCAGTCTTTATAAAACTGTTCTGCGATATTGATAATTACTAAAAACTTGTTAGAGTTTTGCGATTTATTCTATAATGCAATGCCTAATGGAAATGTAGTCGATGATTGCGCCTTAAACAGATGATGGTGTGCCATCGCAAATTCTTTGAAAACGAAATAATAAAAAAGAAGCTAACTACTTAATGCATTTACGAGGCAGTCAATGTATCAAACCTAAATTAGTGCAAACTACAGATCTATGGACTGCTACTTTTCGTTGTACAACAAGAGTTTTCATTTTGATCCTGTATATAGGACATGGTTTGGTGCATTTGATTGTTCTATCTCAGACCGTTCATTTGGTCTCGTGTTCCATATTTCAGTAAATAATTGGGCACAAAATGGACCTGTAGAACATGTTGCTATTATGTTGTTGTTGTTGTTGATTTTGTTGGTATTTTACATGTTGTTGTTACGAAAAAAGCGCTTTTATCATTCACTAATGGATCAATTGCTCTGAAATTTTGAGCGGTTGAAGATTGTATTTTGCGTTAGTAAGCTATTACATTTATTTATTTCTATATTTTCTATGAATCTTATGATATATGATATTTCATCCAAAATTTGGCTATATTTTTAGTTTTTATGGAACACAGTTTTTAAACCTCCAAGCGTGACGGCTTTTCCGATTTGACGCGACGCTACGCGAACTCGGAGATCTATTTATACCGGTAAGTACGGTTCAAGAAGTACTTTGTTTTGGACCGCGTGTCCATATTTTTGAGCATCGCTCTCTTGTTCAATTAATGATGATCGCCTATGGGAAATATGTTTTCGAAACGAAAATATTTGATTTTTATTCTTAACTAATTGCATGTCATGTTATTGGAGGTTCAGTACTACAAAACTCAAATAGAATTAAGAAGTTAAGCAACGACGTTTGTTCTGTCCTTATTAGGTCGCAATCTTACAGGATTCTCCATCCATACTAATTCTATTCCTAAAATGAACAGTGAGCTGACTTATGCAGCTGCTTGGCGATCATATCTTGAATAGTTTTATCATAAAAATCCTTGTCATCGCTCCAATGTGATACTATTGTCAATTATTTATTGTGTAACCGTCTCAAACAGTTTTGGTCCCTAGATAGGATAATTATGTCCGAGGACACCAATTCCTCACTTCCAGCTAGTATTTGGCACCTGGGAGAAAAAATCATTAATATGTCGAAGAATCATTTTAATAGTGCTGCTACCGGAAAGAATAAATCTTTGGGGTTTTAGATTTTAAATTATGATGTTAATAATTGTTTTAACAAATAGGTGCTCACTGTCAGTGCACTTCGCAATCAATTTCGTGTCGGATCCATTCTCAACCGATAATGGCACTAGAAAGATGTAATTTATTGAGTTCTCATTTGCATGTCATTTTCATGGACTTCTTCTACTCAGATAAAACAAGAAGCCATTCGATGTGTTGCAAATAACAGCATCATTAATCCTAATTTAATTTCCATGATTTAAAGGTGCAGCATTTCCCCTTCTATATGCGAAAATATTCAATTGAGCATGACATCTTGTACAACTCCAAAAAAAAATGTTTACTGGGGTATCCGGATGGAGTATTTCAGTTTGGAAAATCTACCTGGTATCAAACTTTGCATAAAAATCGACAGTACTGATTAATCTATTCTATAGTCCTATATACAATTTTGAGAGAATTTATCAATTGTTCTACTATAGTAAAAACTTCGGACTTGTGGCATTGTTTATAACTGTCAACTCTGGATGCTCTTCAATCATTAGAACTTCAACAAAATTAGAATTTCCTATCACAATACTTATCGTGTAATTCAATGTATTTGTGGACGTGTGAGTGTCCTTCATGATATAATGTCTAGCAACGTTACCCTATTTGAAGTACTCCATAAAAATTCTTGACTGTCTCTGAGAATATGCTAGCAGCTAAAGTATCAATAACATCTCTCAAATGCCAAAATACTTTTTGCGATCAGATTCTATAACTTCTTCTCTATGGTTGCCTATTGTTGTTGAACCTGTGGATCGTTTTGCTAAACTGTTGTAGTTGTGAAAACATACCTTTTCGTTGCAACTAATCGACCAATCAATTCCAAATTTTAGGCACTTGAGGATAGAAGAGCCAGTTAGGAGACTATTACTTTTTTTTAGATTTTGTCTTGAGGAGACTATAATTGATGAGCAAGCTCTCCAGGCGTACACTCAGGTTAATACACAAGTCATCCCTTTACTAACGACGCCAAAAAATATTAAAAAGAATATATATAAAATCGATTTTCTATGACATTGGTTCTCAAAGTGGGGTCCGCCAAGTGATTTTGGGGGGGACCGCGAAGCAACTTGACACCAATACAGAAGCACTGCTGTGACGGTTTTCATAAGGAATAGTGCTGAAAAAAGTTTTAGTATTTACTTATAACACATGAGACATGATACAAGAGTATTGGCCCAAACAGAACCCCAAATAGATGAACAGGTGAAAGCCAAGCAATTGCACCCATGACATCAAACTGTACCAACGACATGCAATAAATCAATGCTCGATATAACATGTTCTTATTCTGAATTTTTTGTGGACCGCGAGTCCTCAAAAAAATTGCAGGGGGACCGTTACGCAAATTTTTTCAAATAGTTTGAGAACCACTGTTCTATGATATATATATATGAAATGTTCACAACTTCAAAATACTCACGTTTTAAAACAAATACTGTGCTTCCTCTGTTTGTTATTAAAATATCCCTAAAAGCAATGAAAAATTGCATCGGAATAGTTTTTAGTTCTAACAGAGTCAATATTTGCAATAATTGTGTCAGAACAAGTGAACATTTTTGTTACGGGCTCACGGCAACGCGAAACCATGGCCTGGATCCGGGCCTGCCTAGGCCTAAAAGCAAAACAACTATCCACTAATATCTTTTTTCACTTCTTTATACTATTTTCAACTTGTTTTAAAGGCGCTAACAAATCTGTTAAATATATTTTACAAGTTTTATGATTTTATGCACTGTATCATTTGTAGCATAAATCAGCCAGAATCATGAAGTCTTAACCTGACCAAAGGTAGCAGTAGATTGAGTAGAAGTTAAGTATCAAAATTATAAATATTTGGTCCACATGAGATAATTATGCCAATTTGGTTTTGAGACATGCATCTCAGAAAGCGTAATACGTGTAGCATACCACACGCAAACATTGTGGTACAGTCAATGCGATCAGATCCAACATAAATGCAGGCATAAGTCGCTCGTAGTTATAAAATCTCAACAGCCCCTGCTCGCTTTCTCATCACACACAACATAGCCGAGAATTTCGCAACAGCTGAGATGTAATTTTGGGCGATTTAACGGTACTTGTGTACAGTATTATCAAATCATCAACCAGAAAAAGATTATTCTCAGACTAGTTGTCATGTTCCAACCTATTTAAAACAAAAATATTGTTTTAGAATAAATCTTTATGGACAAATTCCAAACTTGTACGCACTTTTGAACTTGCAATTCCTGGTTTTACAGATCTCAACTCATATTTGCATAAAAATCAACAACTGGTAAAAGCGGAAATCTTCTGATTTATTTATAGTGAACTAATACTACACAGTCCTCGAATGCCCTCCGTATCTTTGTTCTTGTCATCTTTGAAATTTTACTTTCCCCACAATTCCCTTCTTTAATTACAGATAAGCACACTGTTTTGAAACTTAAGATTTTAATGATGGCAACAAATAATTAGGAAACCCATGTATGCAATACGTATAAAATGGAAGGCACTTTAGTTACAAAGTATTAAAAACACTTTTGTCATTGTGAAATTTCAATAAATTAACCAAATGTTGCAGCAATATATATGAGTAGAATGAAGCTTCAATTCACGAATTCTTTTTCTCGTGGTCCGATCAAAATACAACTACATTATCAAAAACTATATATATAGAAAAAATAATAAAGTAACGTTTTTCTTGGCCCATAGAATTATTTAAAAAAGGTTTCTTCTTTGCAGGTTTCTAAAAGAATTTTGTGAGAATTAAATACGGGTTTTCTATTTGTACATTTTTAAAACAAAACTTTTGTCAAGGGCCAAAGCTTTGGTTGTAAGTTTTTAATATTAAGACTCAAATGATGAGCGTTTAGAATTTATTGAAGGCAATAAATCAAAAGCTGTGATTGATAGGCAAGCAACTCACAATAACAATATACATTGGTGAAGTTCTCCCCATTGTGAAACTACCATTACGAAATGTACCAACACGCATGCGAAAGAAAATACTTGTACATCATACAAACTTAACAAAAGCAAAATGTATACTTTTCGGTCGGAAATAAAATAAAAATTGTTCAAAGATCCTGGTGACGCCATTAAAACTTAGCATATACTGTCCAAATTTCAGCTTCGTGGTTAGTTGTACAACATAATAAATATAAATTTGTTAGCTAGTATAAAATATTGTTTTCCCACTTCTACGTTCGATAACGTGGTATTGTACAGTAATGTAAATTGCAAACCGTTATGCTATAGTTCATCAATGAACCTGTAGCATAAAATTTTCTTCCACTAGCCCGTGAGTCATGTCAGTGCTGCAAGGCGACGAAATAGTAGATTCACCACTCATGTCAGGTGAAGACATTGTAGCAATATTAGTGGCGGTGCAGTATGGAATGATATTATTTTGGTGATGCCTCCTTCCTTGATAATCAGGTGAACCTGATATAGTAGAACAATTAGTATCCCATTTAAATTCGCATTCCGCGCCATTAATACCGTCGTTGAATAAAGGACCAACTTCATCGATGCTATGACGAGTGTTTGACGATAATCCCGGTTTCATATATGCGGACATCAGCCAGTCTTGATTAGAGGCAGAAGGAAATTCTAAGCAAAAAAAAATCAAAAGGAAATGAAAAAAGTTGGAATGATAAAAAGATCATATGAAAAAATCCTGCTCAGAATTTCTACAAAATATTAAATGTATATATTCGTCCATAAAGTATGTAGTAATTGCAATCTAAAACTATGCCCAGGCTATTCTAGCGTTTTTGAAAAAATAAAAAATTAACTGATAATAAACATTTGTTATACAAGATTTTCACTAGATAACTTTCAAATTCACAAATCGATCATGGCGATCACCCAGTTGATGATTATTTGTTGGACACGAAATGGACCTATAGGGATTGCTTGATTGTTTTGTCATCACGCTTTTTTGTTAGTATTTTTCCCTTCTTCCTTTCATTCTTTTTTGGAAAAATTAATGGGACCAATTGCTTTACACTTCTCTGCAATTAAAGATTGATGTTGTAGCTAGCGGGTATTAATTTCATTTAGTTTAAAAATTTCATGTAAAAATAATTTTTTTATTTGGAGGTTTCGCGTGATAACGTCATCAAAATGCGCACCGTGTGGCGATTCCGCGTTTAGATTTCAGCGATCTGGCGCTATGCGGACCTAGAGTTTTTTTGATAATCTAAAGATAGATTAAAGATAGATTTAAGATATGATTTTGGGTGGAATTGTGGGTAGAAATTTCGTTCTGGCTTTTGTGTCCATATATTTGAGCATTGCCCCCTTGTATTTATGTTTATTTGGAGAAGACGACATTGTCATAGACCAAGTTCATAAACTTAAACATATTGATTTTGTCTGGTGCTTCATATATTTTTGATATTTTCTATCGTCGATATGGATTATTCATTATATAAATGATTTAGTTAGACTAAAGAATTTTGTAAATTGAATTTTCTGAATGTGTTGCTAACTTCTCTTCAATGTTACGTCGATGAAGTTATTTTTAAGTTATTTTTGTGACTCCCACATATTGTCCTGTATTTAGATAAATATTGAATAGTATCAATTTTTAACATTAAATTACGAATAGGATCACTGATAGATGATACAGGTCGATGCTGTTAATCAAGTATTGCAATGACTCACCAAGTATTTAATCATTGCAGCAAAGACCTTGACAGGCATGAATTTTTTTTTACAAATATGCTTTATTTTAATCCTTCTAATAAACCCAAAATTTTGGTGGCTGACATTAATCTTGCTCTAGGCTATGTAGATGTTTTTTATTCTTGACGCTTCTTTTTTCTAACAAAATTCAGAACAACCAGACGCTCTACCGTATGGACTTATCTTAACAGCAAACCATCATATGTTTGTTACGAAAAGCATACCCATTTTATTTAATCGTCCGCCGTTCTATCAACATACAAGTTGTAAGATAAGCTTGTAAAATATTGAAAAACGCCAAGAAATACTGACTTATTGATTTTGTGACGGTTACAACCGAGATTAATTTAAGAAAGAGTTCACAAACCAACGCTTTCTTGTGAAGCAATCAAGTTGCAGTTGTTCATTTGATTAGCTGTAGAAAATCGTTGTTCATCTGGATGCCGTGATGTGATGCTGTTTGTATTTTCTTGGATACCGGCGTACTTCTTGACTCCGTACACGTCCCTTCTTTCGGTTTCTTCTCTGTTCACAAATGCAAAGTATCAAACATTTAATGATGCTGGTACATTTACACACCAGAGTGAATGCATATAACCACTGTCGTAGTGGTGCTTTTGAAATTACCGTATTTGTAACAGGTTGACTCAAATAAACGGAACCCATAAATTTCTCATTTACCTCTATGAAAATATTTTATTTTGGTTTCGCTTAAACTTCTGTTTGTGTATGATTATACCGGAAATTTTCAGAAATCTGAGACGCTTTGTAATAAAGTTATGTTCTCTTTATAATAATATGTCCCAAACTGCCTTCTTGACATTAGAGAAAAATTTGTATCCGTTGCGTAACATTGTCAATCACTCACTTGCTTTTTCTCTGATGCACATTTTCTGCTGTCAGGTCATGCCAATAGCAACAATGATTTTTACTTGGTAAAGCACTACGATGAAAATCTTACAGAGACCGTCACACTCAGTAAATTGCAAGGCATGGGCAATCGTTCCCAAACATGGCATGGTCGGTCCGTTTTGATTTAAAGACGAAAATGGAAAAGCCTATAAGGAACGTTACGTGATGATGCCGATAAAGTTCTGAATATCACTTGGACGATGTAGAGGGATTGATCGAGATGGTTCCAGCATAACGCGGAAACCTCCCAAAGATCAAACCACATCCTTGAATGGCTGAGAAAGCAATTTAAGGCTGATCAGCAAAAACGTTGAGTGGGCACTTTATTCATTGGGATTGAACCCTACATTTATATATGAAAGGGTATTTGAAGGACAATGTGCATCAGAACAATCATCAAACAATTGATGAACTCAAGGCTGCAACTGCGATAAAAATATCCGAAAAATTCCCACCGAGGAGTGTGTGCGAGTGATTGACAATTTTGCGCAACTGGTGTTTGTATCATATTCCAGAAAGAACATAGCTATTGGTCTAAACCTCCTAGATTTACGAAACTTTTGAATACAATTAAACACAAACAGAAGTTCTAGTGTAAACAAACTTAAATAATTTACTTTTACTTACTAATACTTACATTTTCGATTATAGATATTTGCAATATTTTTTTAAAAGATATAATAACATCCCCATCCCGTTTAGTAAGCCTTTTGTCTTATTTAAAATTAAAATATTGTGCGCGTCATTACGCTATTTTAAGCGAATAATATCAGAATAATCAGAGATTTCACAATTATTAATCAGCAAATTATCATAAACACAAAAATGAACCGGAGGCAAATATTCTCCACCCAATCGCAATCTTAATCTAAACCAGGGCAAGCGTAAAATTCAACGAATTTTTTTTTATACACAAGTCAAAATATCATGTTGTAGTAGATTTGACATTTACTTAAGTTGGGACTTCTTAGAATGGTGTATCATTGATATTTCGTTTTAGGTATAAACAAAATTAGGTATTTAAAGTAGTAACTATGATAAATAGATAAATAAATAAGACGAATAGAAGATAATGAAAACACGTAGGTCTTTCCTAATGCTTTGCACTTAAAGATGTTTATCAATGTCATGGGCGTCATCGTCTGTTAGATTAAATCATCAAATGCAAACAAAACTTGCATTAATACCACGCATCTAATAATGTCATGTTAAAACGATGACTATTATAGAAAATATTTAAAAAGCCACCACATGATCTCAGTAAGCTGTTTTGCCCAGATACTTTTTTGTTATTTGGGATTCCCATGAGTTATCATCAGAGGTCGTACTTAATTCTCCGGATCTTTGCAAATTGTAAATGAATCACCGCCAAGTAATTAAAATACATTAGTTTATAATTTATTTTGTTCAAAACGAATTTAATATGTAATCATTTTAATATTCTATATCGACTTTAATCAATCGAAAATTGCACATTCACATAAAATTTGCCAATTAATATACTGCAGTATAGGCTAGTTTATCAATTAAATATCAAAATTCTTATTGTTGCATCAAAGAACAAAGTGCAATATTTATGTTCGGATGATTTAACATTGAGTTAATTCGAGTAGCTTGAATTATTTATGAATCTAATTTCACCAACGACTTATTCTGTCCAAGCATTATTATAATAACTAAAGTATATATCTATCATAAGCAATGTATAGGAATTCATTCGTTTCGAAAAATTAAACGACACGAAATAGTTTTAATCATGTTCGTAATACTTTGTCATGCGCTTATATCAAAACTCTTCGAAATGTGTCAACAAACACTATGTTTCGATCAAGTATTTCAAAATGTTCTTTATGATTCGATAAAAAAATTTCCAGTCAAGATTTGTAGTTTCGAGAATTTTCTCTCTAACACTTCTTTAACCCATAAAATTTGCATGGCCACAGAAAGTAGTAATGGAAGAGTGGTTCGTTTATGTATCTCATCCGGCAGTGAACGTACTTATTTCGTTATTCGATATTGAGCGTCAAACGTCATAGTTACGGTCAACTTTCAACATTGTATACCTTCAACCTTTTTACCTGGATAAGAGCTACCCAAAGCGACTAGCAATATATACTGGTTGGCATTGAAAAAATTGTGGTACGTAAAGCATTCGAGTCAGCAGGGCACAGATGATGTGAATGTAACAACGACATGAACTTTACGGTATACCACCAACATCATACAACACCAATCAAAAGTAATCACTTACCGAGACACGCAATCCGCCACGATTGCAATCGGATGTTGTTTTTCCATGTTTGCATCTATTGTTAATGGAAAAGTGTTATTCGCATTATTGGCATATGTATATTGCATCGTTTGGTCATGATCGACTGAATCCACGCTCTCGGGTGAGTTGCTGATTCCAGGACTTCCGGAGTATGTAGCAGGAAACGAAATGTGCTGATTATGATTATTTGATGCCTTTGAATTCCAAAAATAACTTGTATCCACTTTTTGAATCCATTTTCGAAGATTTTCGTTTTCATGTTCCAGATATCTATTGCGTTCTAGAAGTTCAGAAACTTTATTTTCTAGGAAAACCATTTTAGCCTTTTTCCTATCTCTTGCTGCCTGCGCCGATTCTCGATTTTTCATTTTCTTCCTCAACTCTTTGTCTTGAATGTGATCGTACGTTTTTCTCGGTGGTACTTGCAGTCTAATATTGTTCATATCTAACCCTAAATGACCAGTAGTCATACCATTTTCGTGGTCTGCCAATTGCGGCAATATATCAAACGCAGGATGAGGCTCAGTATTATACTCACAGGATAAGTTTGTAGTTGGATATATCCCATTTATCGAGCTCGGAATTTTTGTGGGGTCGCTAATAAGTCGAGTAACTGCCGTTTCAGTCATTCTTATCATTAATTAATAAACATAGTTTTCTAACAAAACAAAAATCATACAGTTCACGTTTTCATCTAAAATATTGAACCAAATGAACGTAATATCTTCCACAAACTTGACTTAATCTAACTCTTATGTTACAACATGCAACTCCTCCCTCGCTGATTGCTTTCGGTGTTCAATTCAATGCAAAAGAATTGTGAAAATTGTCTCCGACTCTGCTTGTTCAATTAGAAAGCCCCGATTAAGTGAACGACTCTCATTTAATGCGGACTTCTAAACAGTGCCGATATAATTACTCGTTATGCGATGCTATAAAATTGTACAACCTACTTTAATTTCACAGTAATGTACATTTATTTTACCTAATAGTAGAGTGTATTGCCTATCATTTTTATTTTAATTAAAGTTTTAGATACGACCCACACATGGCAATTCATGGTCTTAATATCAGGCATATCTGAAACAATCCAATTAACTGCAATTACAAGTGTATTTCAGTTTATTTTCCGAACATTTCTGTAGTATACTTACATGGGAAACTATATTTGATTTTATCTTTTAATAATAATCATAGTTACTTTGCTCGTATTAACGACTTCTAACGACGAATCCATGTTATGTTTCTAATTCCCGGTGCCATAGTTCAATCCAAACAATAAAACAAAATTCCGATTTTCCCCTTTTCTTCAATAGGGTCCATCCTTGGTCAACCCTACTTATGTCTATAATAACCTTGAACTTTGGATTAGAACTGTAAATATAAAGAATACTTGATAATTAGACAAGCAAAAACATATTTTATTGTCAAATACGAGGTTCACGAAGGGAATGAAATATGGATTTGAGGAAGTTCTAAAGGTTAACGCACCTGGACTTACTCCAACCCCATAACTATACGCATAACAAATGCTTTTTTTCTTACTTGCATCAACAATTTAAATTGTTTGCGTATAAATATAGCAATCGCATTCCGTTTTTCGTAAAGTACAATCTATCAATTTGGTCCTTTATTAAATTTTCAATCAAAAGAATATAAATACTTAACAATACCAACACATTTTTTTGTTCAATAATCACTCTTGCATCCATTGCGATGCTCTACCGTCTTTAAAGAATTCTACTGCGCCCTCGGGCAGAGATCGATATGAACTATTGTTTTGAAATTGTACATTAAAACAAATATGAAAATATCGCCACGTCTTCTGACAAAACCGCAAGATTCTTCTATCAAGCAAGATTAGAGCTCAATTTGTGCTGTACGTTATTCATGTTGTCAATTCATAGTCTAATTAGCATATACTTGATGTTTGGTTTCATAATTTTTCAGTTTGAAAATTCATTATGCGCGTTATTTGATGCATGTCACGCAAATTCATCAACTTTTCTATTGCCACTTGTGAACAGACGGCATGAAATTTGAAGGTGTAAAGTCGTAAAGATTTTATTCGTTAGGTATCATTCCGAAGGTTTCTGAAGGCACTATTTTTCATTGAACGACGCAACGTGTAGCGCTCAAAGATTGTGAATTCGCATTGCCATCATTGTGTACTCGAAATTTACAATATACTTATATATGTGTATGTGTGTAATGGGTTGCTGAGACGAAGACCAATTCTACCTAAAAACAAGACAAGAGAAAAAATTATTAACAACTAATTGAAGTTACATTAAAAGAGTGTGTTATGTGCTTTAGAACCTGGCTTTCCGCGGCATTCTAGGATTCCGCCAGTACAGTCAAGCCAAAGATTCCGCAAGTTTACTTCAAATCCAATAGTTTATATTGATATATGTTAAATATATTGTTAAAATATAATCAAATACATATCAGATTTGTCATTATTATTAAACTTTCTACACATTAAAGATCAATAGGTATATTTACAGTTTACGCAATTCAGACCATAAAAGAGAAGGGTTAAGTACTATTATTTTAACATACCTCCGCCATTAACTCTTGCCGCCTCCGCACAGGAAGGCAAAAACGGTAAAAATAAATACAACTTTAATGTGCTACAATAATAGATTGAATGAAACGATGTTGATTTATTTGACTGATACTTGTTGGCTCTTGAAATGATGGCAAATTTAAAATACAATTCAATAGGAATACTACATCGATGCGCTTAATAACAAGTGTGATCATCTACTACTTATTTTGCTCAATATGGCCTGCACGCCCAAACACTTACCCACCCCTGATCCAAATCATTTATGTGTAGTCATTTTTGTCATGATAATTTGAACAAAATGAACAGAGAATACAAAATTCTTCACTCCTAAAAATGAAAACCCAACTGACATACTTGAATAAATTGAATTTTCCAGTGTGTTACGTGTGTTTGGTCGTAATATATATACCATATCTATAATGCAATATCAAATTGTTCGGCCGGATTAACAATTGATTCAGTTGACCGCTACGCATAGCTGGAGGCCGCGATATCGACGATACGCACAGCGACACGTTGTAGTCACGCAACAACTTTCGATCATACGCATTAACGTAATATAGGTGCGTCAAAGCGTCGTTCGACAGCAACACAGCCAAAAAAAGTAGCAAATTTTGCCAACTTTACCGCTTCGTTGCTCGAAAAATTTAAATGCAAACACCATGCGATTTTTTGTGTATGAAAAAGTAAATACTTGGTTACCCTACTGTCATAACTAATTTAATATTTTATTTTGGAAAACGGCACTATTAATCGCTTACTTTTTTGTACCAATTTTTTGGGGAAAATTTTACATTTTTTTCATTTATCTTTTTAATTGAGCAACAAGTAATCCGATTACTAGATAGCTCTGGAAAAACTAAACAAGTTTCATATTTTTTCTGTGGCTCTAACGGTTTTAAAAATATATATTTTTCATTCCCGTACTTGATCTCCTTTAAATATCTTCTTTGTATCAAATTTGATAATCATATAGCTTCTATAACAGTTCTTTTAGAAGTTATGTGAAAGTATTGCTGAATTGTACAAAGTTTAGCGCTAATTTTGCGGTAAATTATCGGCCATTCCGGTGATATATATATATCAGTTTTTGCGAGCACTAAAAAATAGCTACGAGTTAGTGAATTCCGCTTAACTGCAGTTATTTTATTACATTATTTTGTAACCGGGTGATAGCTCCCAGCCAACCGAGTTTGACGATAGAAATATTTTTGGTGGACAAGTCCCGAAAGTTCAGAAGAACATAATCGAATATAATATACATAAAATAAGCACAGCGACGGACGTCGATAGGAAAAAGTTTGCAGTTCGGACGCCAGTTAGAAGCCAATCATATTTAAAATTGAGATAATGTTAAGCAACATTATATTATCGCTATGCATTGTGTGTTCATGTTTGAATTTGTTAGGTGATTATGATTATTACCCTAAATTACTCTTAATTGATGTAGTCCTTTACCTAATTATCTTTTACCTCTTATCTGTTTACATCCGGTATTTGTTCAATAAGTTCTTATGTACTGCTCTGTTTTATACTTTGTGTTAATCTGAAAATTAAAGCCCAGATGTTAGAAGTCAACTGATGTATATCAGGTAACCACAAATTTGTCTCCAGAATGTGATCTAGGATGTTCAGTACTGCCAAACGAGCACCAGCCCATATATGCCAGCAATACTCGCATACACGGACGTAATAGTGATTTGTACAAGTGAAGTATGTAGGCAATTGAAAAAATAACCGCGAGCACGGTAACGAGATCTAACTTTATTTACTTGTTTCGAGCCACTGATAATATATATTCATTCCCACTTAAAGGTGGGTTATCACGGACAACTTTTTTTTTGATGAATCTAGGCGATTCGAGACAGAAAAATAGCCTAGGATGCGTTATTACATATGAATATGTTACAGCAATAGGTCAGGCACTGAGATCGAGTATATTCCAAACTCGATTTGTTTACTGTCATTTCTAATAATGCAACGATAATATTTGAAAATATTTGTATGTATTCAATGCAACGCCCGATAGAGCTAGCGTACGGTTCAAAATAAGTACACAGAATGATAAAATTGCCTTTAAGACGTACCGTTAATTAATACTGTTCCGGGTAATCATAATAGATAGAGGCAATGTAAACAAACATTTGTTCACGAAATGTCGCTCCAACAAATATTGCTTCGTGATGCAGATGAGTTTTTATTAAGAATTTGTGAGATTCCCGATTCAAACAAATTATGAACATATTGTCGGTCAGACCACATGCCAGAATTCATCAGTAACCTGCAGAATTCATGAGGGTATATTGAAAGGCCATCTCGGGGAGGATATAAGTAATATATGCCTGCTAGGTGTCATATTCTTTATTTATAACAAATACGAGCCTTTCAAAACGATACTTTATTGTATGAATTGTTTCACAGATAGGTTTTTATTCTGTGTACTGAATGAATCAGAAGACTCAGATTCCGGATTTGTTGTTTATTATGAGGCAGCTTCACAGTTAAAACACTTAAAACAGCATAAAACAGAGAACACAGGAAAACACGTCCGACACCCAACCCAGCCGAGCGAAAAAGAGAGTGAAGCTCACGTGACTCGATGGTGATCGGAGTCTCACAGTAACCGGACCCGGATGAAGTATATCCAAATTAAGGGTCCTCGACAAGCATATAGGCCGCAGTGGTGGCCACCCTTTGTCGGCTCGCGTGCCAAAATCGGCTAAATTTAAAGACAAAATTCTTCCGCGTGCCGACCAAAATTAAAAACAATGCTACTTTAAAAGCAAAAATACACAAGAATAAACCTTTCAAACGTGTACAGACAGATTCCCTATTCAAGTAAATATCAGTCTGTCAGTCCGACAAATAGATTTGATTACTTTTCTTATTCTATATCAGTGATACTTCTGCTGCTGCATTATTACAGTTGATAGAGATTTTACGTTGGGTTTATATTTTGCAACTTTCAAAGAAATACACAAACTACTGGCTTCATCTTTCGGGCTACTCCTGTTACAAGACTAATAAATTTCACAACTGAGATCATAGATTCACAAGCATATGTGTGTTTGAAATGTTTTTTCTTATGATACCTTTATTTTGTGCTGACGAATAAATGATGATTGATTGATTCTAGATGAAAACATGGAGATTAATGCAGATGCAAAGTTTTTAAGACACTAAGAATTTTCGGGATAGGCATCCCATTCGCGCAATAGTTCGTTTTCTGCACTTCTCTCTTGCATTCCCTTCCTCAATCGCTTATATTCCTTTTGAAATCAATTTATTAGTTAGCTAGTAACTAAATAAATCAAGCGGAAATGAAGAAAAAGGGTGGCACAAACGAACTATATTACGTAAAGTGTAGTCATATGAATGCTGCGCCCTTTCCGACAAAATTTCTCGAGAGCTCACTCATTTGTTACATCATAATATATTTGTAGCCATATGTCACGAAAGGACAAACAGAGTTTAAACACGATAATACCGGATTGTTAACAAACGATTATGAATAAATGAACACCTAGTTTCATCAGATAATTTAGAGTCTTGGATTTTTTTATCTGAAGGAGAATGAACCCGTTTCTGAGACCTCGCTCGCGTGCCGAATAAATGAGCTCGCGTCTTGAAGGTTGCCAGAGGTTGCCCACCCCTGATATAGGGCTAATAGGCAAATATAAAAAGACAAACTAAACCAAAACACACGGATAACAAAATCCGTGACTATTGTAATATTCAGTTCTGTTTCATCAAAGGTGCTATAAAACACGATGTGTGTATTTGCAGTTAGAAAAATTAGATCTTTACTGATCAGCGTGGTTACTCGTTTAAAAACACGCTCACTGAAACGTGACCCGTTTTCTCTGTTGATGAATACGAAAAAGAATATATGACACGGCATACGAGAGTTTTACGTCTTACTGCCATGACTTGGCTGTTCTAACCGAACCAATGCTTAATTGATGTCATTCAAGCCTCTCATCAACGGTTTACACCAGTGGTTCTTAACCTTTCCAAACGTGTCGAACCCTAACCTTGTTCTGCAAACTTCCGTCGAACCCCGACGTCTTGAACAAGTAAAACCAGGGGCACAACTAAAACTTTATAAGCGGGAACATAAATTGCAACAAGAGAACTATTAACTCCACACGGTCATAAGACTAAGTGCATTTTTTGGTTAACAAATTTCTCAAAAATCTTCTCGAAATCATACCCTTTGTCAAAACAACCATAATTGTGTCACAATGACATAGGTGGCATGGGGTTGGCATAGGTGGCTTGTTGCTTTATTATGTATAATGTATGCTTTATGTTGTATAACTTGTGTGGGCGGAAAGGGGATAGGGAAAAAATGCAACATTGGAGATTCGAAAGCTGAAATAATATTCCTAGAAAGTTAATGGCTCTCGTTATTTCTTTTTCAAATTTCAAATATTCAGCATAAATCATTGTCAGGGCTACATAGAAACGTATATCTGTGCGAAACTACGCATAGCTAAGATATTTTATAAGTTGAAGTTCGAATATCTGCTGTGAAATGAAGTTATTTTCAAATAATTAATAGATTGGATAATAGAAATAACTTAGTGATATACAAATGTTTTAAAGGACTTCCGTCGAACCCCTGGAACAGCTTCACCGAACCCCAGGTTTTTTATCAAGGCATTTCCATTTCTATCCTACTCATGTTCTTCGCTGGACGAGAGTAAGAATTATCCATCTTTCTTTTCATCCAGGTTCACAACCACAAACAGAAGTTCACATTTATCTCCACAAAACGAATAGCCAGGTTTCCTTTCATGACATGGTCATCTGTGGCCGTTGAGAATGTAACAAATTGCAAAATTTTTACAATTTCCGAGTCTGGTGTAATACCAATATCTTCTAATACTGCAAAAGCGCTATTTGCAAACATTTTTCTACCACAGAACCTGCTAACCTACCACGGACTCAAAAGTAGGTTAACGAATCTCAGATCTAAGTTAAGTATCTTCGGCTATGAAGGAGAATAAAAGTAAGCGTTAGAATTTGAAATTTCATTGTTGAACTGGTAGTAAAATCTGCACTGTCATCTATGTTTGCTAGCGATAATGTTGCTAATTATTGTTGAAAAGGTCAGTCCGGGGGACAAGCAACCACTTTCGGCTTCGCTCGTTTAAAGTTGTTTCTCCATGCTGTATTAGTTAACCCCTTCCGCTGTTTGGAATTGTATTTTAAAATAAATATTACAATGATACCAGCCCCACTGCAAACATTAGGGAAACGAACAGACATCAGGAACTTTCGACTTTTCAGCTAAAAAAAAACTACCTCATAATTCGGTGTAAACGTTATTTCATTGCGGATGGCTATACTCTTCAAAAAAGAAAAAATAATCTTTCATAACAGCATTGGGTAGTGCGGTATCGTACAGACACAACTCGACAACTAGCCACTTTTCGCACGTCTCCCACTTGCTCCACCTGTCCCAAGGTTGTAAAAAGACTAGATACCAGAAGGACTATACCTGATTAAAGTATTGTAATAACTATTTATAAAAAAAATCCTTAGTTCAAAAATTTGAATGGCAATACATGCATCAGAGATATACCGATAACGTTTTCACCACCGGTACCGATTCGTTACCGACACGCCGATATTTCAAATAGCCGATATTGATATTCCGGTAATATTTAATTATCCTCTGGATTGCAAGGGACAGACAGGATCAAACAGTTAAAAATAGTCTGCGAACTATATTTACAGAGATCATTATTTTGGCTTGATGAACAGGTATTCCAGGAAATTAATATTTGTGATTCAAATGCATAAATGTGTCATTGGAATCAATGCTAACAGTTTTAAAATTCTGGCTGCGCTCCTGACTGCTGCTATCAGTCCATTACTACATACATTTTCAACCAGTTAACAATTGGCGTTTAATCATCTTGAACAAAATAAGTGTTACGTCATAAACTTGCGAAATCACAAATTAAAGGTAACTGAAAGGCAACATTGCAAATTATTCAATCTGAAAGATTTAGAAGTTGAAAGTTAGTCGCGTACCACCTGAAAGACTCTCGCGTACCACAGGTGGTACGTGTGGTGACCGTATATTTTAACCCACGTACATTTGAACCCGTGTGTATATTCGCGGGTTCAATCTATATGCGGGTGCTGAAACCCTTGGGTTCGGGTTAGTATGGGTTCAAATATTCGTAAAACAAAAAAAAATTCCATAGGTGCATTAGTATGCAGGTGCAATTGTCGTGGGTTCAAATGTACGTGGGTTCGAATGTACGGGAACCGTGGGATACGTCGGACACGACATTTTTGATACACCCTGGTATTGCCATCAAATCCAAAAGTGCTTGACTTGGGTACAAGTAATTGACATTCGCTACATGACTGATAGCCTGCAGAATGCACTGTGAAGGCAACTGACAGACTTCAATGACCATGATTCTGTGTGATGACATCAGTTTCTTCGAGCCAGACTGCCGAATGTTTTGATGCCAAATAATACTCTAACAGTTGCGGCTCAAAATAGGTGGAATTAAAAAGAAAGGAATCAGAACATTTCAAATCATGCAATGTATATTTTTTATAAATAAATTGAAAATATTTATAGGCAATACGAAATTGACTCACAGAAGGCCGACCAGTTTCACGGATATGTCTAAGTCGTACTATGCCCAACTTTGCAAAAAAGTCCGTCAAATAATAGGCCCGCGTATATTATTTATTCAAAATAAACAATTAATGAAAGAAATATATAACTCAATATCAAGATAATTCAAATTACATCGTACATATTCGAAAAAACGACTATATAGTGACTGTTTCGACTTCCACGTAAGATTTGTACAAAAGACTTACACCCAGCCTAAGGCCGTAATAGGCTATGATAAATATAGCTTGGTAGCAAATCGATGTCTGAATTGTTTTGACTGAACTTGGCCGGGCCATCTGACGGAGAAAGTCAGTTTTGAGTTTGTTTGTACATTCGAATCATTTTACCTCAAAAAATAATAGCGATTGTGTATTGCGCATTAGAAAATAATATTGAATATACGTTTTCAAATAAGTCCAGAAATTATATCTTTGTACAATATGCCTGATAGTGATAATGGTGACGAGTAAAGGTGGCTGTTAAGTTGATATAAAACCATGTATCCCATCAAAAAAATTTATTAGCAGTATAAACATAGTTATTCTTGTTTCTGGTATTCATAATCGTATCTAGTAATTTCAAAATATTTTGTGAAATTAAGACTCAAACTAATTCGCAGGTATATTATATTCTAGTAAAGGAGATCAAATTTTATTATAACTGTCATACAAATATGATTTTGCACGAACAAAATTGATTATCTTGCAAGCCATTGAACCGGGACATTTTGTCGAGCTTTGGTCAATTAAAAAATAGGAACCTTTTGAATCCATTCCAATGAATCGTCATCAATACCCACACCACTATCACAACTACTTATACTGTCTAATGGTGAATAACCAGTTAAGTTTTCATTCAGTCGAATGTACAGTGCATTTTCGTCGTTGCCGGCGGTTGTATAATTTCCAGCAACGGTACTCGAACTCCCAGAAACAGCATATGAAATCGCCACATCGGATTTTGTTTGAAAAGAATTTACATCCGTTTGATAAAAAATCGAGTCGTTTCCTTGGTGCATATAAGGATCTCGTTGCGATGTTTCGTCCGTATCGGAACCCCTGTCTGGCAAAAACTTTTCTTCTGGTTGACTACCAAGTAAATTGTCGGTATTTGCGACGGTAGGGTTTCCCACTCCTCGGTAGGCCGAATTCGTGCCACTTGTTGGTTGTATTAAATTGGTTTTGACGTTGCTTTGTGTCGTAGAAGAATCAAGGCGTGTATTTACAGTTTTTAGTGGTGATTGAAGCACAGCACCAATAGGAGGAAGAGCTCGTTTTAGATTTGGCTGGTATCCCGAAGCTAAAGTGCTCGGAGAGGAATGTAATCTTGCGCGAATGCCATCTTTGCTTTCGTTATTACAATGATCAACAGAACCGAATTGAACATGTTTTGCTTCAAAGTTGGCTTGACTGTTGCCATAGTCCAAACCATGTCCGTCCACCCTTGCCAATTGCGTGTCTATTTCGATTGGAATATCGCTATAGTTTTGCTCCATTTTGATAACTTTTATTTGTGCAGTGTTGTTCCCCACATTTTGTTGGCAAAATGTTCTTTTTCTTCTGGGCTGCATTGAATAATCAATTGGAACCGACGTGCTGCCTCCGAATTGCTGCTGATCTGCAACGAAGCGGATATTGGCATATTTTGGTGAATTTACAGCTTGATGTACAGTTTTGACTCTGCGAAGTGGCAAAGGAGCATTGTGCACATGGCTTACGGTCTGGAAGTTTTCCGTCGGATAATTCGCCTTTCTTCCTATTTGACATGTAGATAAATCCCGCACGCTTTGCTCTGTCGGTGCATATAACAATGCGCTCAAAGTTCTCTTAAGTTTTGAATTCTCATCAACTAATTCATTGTTGGATTGCTGCAATTCGTCTACTTTTCTTTCAAGTTCCAGCATGCGAGCCTTTTTACGTTCTCTTGCTGCAAGGGCTGATTGTCTATTTCGCAATTTCTTGCGTAATTCTTTGTCCTCGATACTATTCATGTCTTTTGATACACACGAATCTAAAATCAAGTTATCTGGTTTCGGCAATACTGGCAAGACTGTCTTAATGCCAAAAGGCATGTTGATAAATTCGCAAATTTTTATAACATGGATTTTTTGCGCATTATAAGAGTCGACACCCGCTAATCAGCTAGCAGTCAATAGGTTTGGTAAAACGCTTTCGAATTGACATATTCCCAACCTTGAAGTTGAACCGGTTTAGTCAAGATCTTATTTAGCGATAGATAATGCTAAGAATTTTTCATGACACAAATGCTAAAAATGCCCTGAAGGCGGACGTTGCTTCCTCGAACGAACTCAAAAGACGTTTAACAACTTTGTTATTTGTTTACGAAGTTTATGTAACTTTCATGCCTGAGATGATATTCTTGCTCAAACCAGTCTGATAAATCATGGAAGCTAAGCCAGTACCAGTCATGCAAAACAAAATGCGGGTTTGTCTTATAAAACAGAATTTTTTAGCCTCCGCTAATATTTATTTGCGCTTATGTGGGGTATAGATAATTTGTAGTCTTCTTGTTTACCAGTTGATATTTTGATTAGTATACACCTAACACCCAACAGATGCACTATGCAATATGTATCCAATTTCATTCGAGTTACAAAATACATTTTTACCGATTATGCAATGCGAAGTCGTGCCTGTTATGAATACAATAGTAAGATTTTCCTTAAATCTCACGCTTTCTAATATTAGACATTTTGGAAATCAGGCATGGAACACGTCATAGTTGGTGATTTGATATGAAATGCCTCAATTTGTGCATCAGCCAGTATTATTTTGACAAGGAGGTGATTCGATCATTTGTAAGTCAGTCATTAGCATGGCGTATGTCGAACATTTCTGTGTTTCCCTATTGCGGCCCTCTTCGTCAACGTGCTATTTCTGATATCGGTAACTTCATATTTTAAAAATACGACACTGGAGTGTGAAAAAGTATCGATGCTTATTGATAGCGGCCACGTTTTTGGGGGAATTTAAGAACAATCACGCCCATATAAAAAAAAAATTATCACAAAATATATAACTATATGAAACGGTCAAAATATAAAACCAATGTTAAATATGCCTTGCCTTGCGTATGACCTAATTCATGAGTGTGCAACCTTATAATAATAATAATAAGTTTATTTGACTCCATAATCAGCATAACAATAAAATGATTGGTAAAAAAAATAAATAAAAACTGATTATGAAATCAGAAGAGCAAACAAAACCTTAGATAAGGTTTAAAACGTACAGAATGTATACAAGATGGAAGGTTATGCCAAGAAGAAGTGGTACGTGTTCACTCAACCTTCAATACAGGAGGGCTGGTGCCGGTCCCCGAAGCTTTTTTGTCGGTCCGGGAAAAGTTTCGTTCTTTCGTTTTATGCCGTCTCAATCGCTTTACCGAAGACGAGGTTGCGTTGTTTTATTACGCAATTTTTTCCGCCGTCATATTGCGACATCTTGGTGACGTCTTTCGCGACATCTTGGCGCCGAGTAAGCACACTTTTCGCTTTTTCGGCTCCGCGAATGCATGCGCTCCAACAAATCTCGCAAGATTCAGCAACCTAAAAATCGACACGCGTGCTTTTTCTGTTCTGCGTGCTTTTCCTGATTAATATGACCATGCAATGTATATTCATTTCGTTTGAGGCGTCGATCAACGGCAGAGAGATTATTATGATGAGCCCGATGAAAAAGAAAAAGCTTGTGATTCTACTTTACAGACCAGATTTGAAAAAGAAACACTGTCATAAATTTGGATACCTCTTGATAACGAATACCCATCGCTAAGTAATCGAGCAATGAAATTGTTGTCCGTATTTTCAACCAGTTGCTTCGTTATGCGAAAAAACATTTTCATCACTAGCTTTACTTAAAACTAAGCAAAAAAATGAAAATGAAACAGCAGCAAAATTCTCAATTTGCTTTTATTTATGTGATATGGAATTGTTTTCTGTTTTTTTTTTAATAAAGTACCTTTTTGCATTATTTGTACATTTTATTACAGTACCGTACTTTACAATACATTACGTTATGTATAGAGTAATTTATGTACTGTGCAGTGTAATGTTCCGACTTACACTGAAATTCGGGTTACACCGCGTCTCGAGAACGTAACAACGTCGTAAGTCGAGGACTCCCTGTATAGTTAATTGTGTTTGTACATGATTTGGCATGTACATGTTTTTTATGTGAGATATTTTATGTGTGGCTTCCTTACGCATAATGGGCGCCCAGCACTGCATTTCATTACGCACATTTATGGTATTATTTCATGTTTCACCCACTTCAATTTTTGGCGGCACATTATTTGATAGTTTTTCTTCGTGTGAAATGTTTTTAAAATGTCACTTTTTTGTCTAGAAGCATATTGAGTGCCAGGCGTTGCATTATATTACGCAAATATATGTTATTCTTTTCTGTTCAGGTAATTTCAACTTTTTGCCAGTCCGCGAGTACATTTGATTTAAATTTACCGGTCCACCAGAGTAGAAAGGTTGGGAACCATTGAGCTAGCTGATATGGCATTGTGACGTCATAAGTATAGATAATACATCGGACTCAGGTATGCTTTGCGACGCAAAAGAGATTGGAATGGACTATTCCCCGACCCTTGAAAGGTTCTTCTCATACTTTACCATTGCAAAATTTTAACACTGATTTTGAGAGTGTTTTGGAGTTGGCGCTTACAAACTGGCTCACATGTTCAAAACTATCATTTTTATTCGAAACAATAAACCACGTACCGCTTATAGACAGTAGTGGCATTCTGCCGGTTCAAACCGGTTCTATAGAACCGTCTCACGGAATTTTATGAGATCAGCGAACCGGTTAGCACTACTTTTTTTTTTAGAAATACAACTAAAAACTGACAAACGAATTACACGCAGAACTACCAGAAAGAGGCAACCACGCTTGAATATGTGTTAGAGCGAAAGAAGTGTTTAAGAGGCGGCTTAACTTATTGCTGATTTGTAATTGTAACGGAAATAAACAAGGAAATACATGCTCGGAGAAACATCCATTTCCCGCATGTGCCATATTAAATTGAATTTTAAAACCTTGTCACTGATCTCTTGGTCAACAAAGACGGGAGTTTATTATAAGCTGGAGGTAGGATACGTGTACTGTAAAAGATTTGATACTACAGTTGTCTCTCGAGTCTTTTGGCGTTTCGATTAAGTTGAGACTGGACGCATGATCGTCACAGAATCTGAAAAAGTTGGGACAGTCTGGTCACCGGTACTCTGACACTGGGGTTGCCAACTTTGTGTTAAAACATTCCGGGACACCTTAACGACTAGAATTTGAAAATTGATGAACCAAAAGCTTGGGAATCACGAAAGACATAAAGAAACAGTGTGCGCTGTGCGTCGAAGAGTGGTCATCCCGCGGCGTTATTTTCATAAATTCAAGCCTCGAAATAATTTTAACTTAATCAAAAAAACTTGAATGTTGAATCTTTGAGGCATGAATACAAACGAATCAATCTAATCCAGTGGATCTCGAACTTTTTAAGCCGCGACCCTTTTCTATAATTTAGCAAGTCCCGCGTCCCTCTTGTAAATACCTAGCTCACAAGAAGATACAAATAACAGATAGTAATGTAAAAGTAGCCTATGTTTTATTCGTAAAATACGTTAAAAATGCGCGGACGGGACGTGAATAATTGTTTTAACTGACAAAATAAGAAATGTAAATATCCGAAATAGGGCGGGCAAGATCAATTATAACGATAATTAGCTTCGGGCCCACTAAAAAAATTGTCTACGCCCCCCTTGTGAGGCGCGCCTCAACGTTTGAGAACCACTGATCTAATCCTATGTTCATCTTTACTTGCCTTTAACCGACTTACAGCTACAGAACCGCATCAAAACAACCTGCGTTTTTCAATTGATATACCATAAGTTGAATGATGCTCTCAAATTAGGGTGACTGATGTATATATGCAATCCATTTTGCAATTGTTTTAAGTTATTTGATTGTTATGTCACCGCAAAGTCACGGTAGGCGAAACATGGTTATCGACAAGTTTCAACTCACTTCTATTTGAATGACCCATACAGAAATTTGCATGAATTACATCCGTTTAGCAAGCCAATCTTACATGGCCTTTTATCTCAGAACGCTGTGGTTGTCAGTAAATTCCGGGACAACCGTAGCGCAGCCCGGGACACGAGACGCCAGACGTCAATTCGGGGATGTCCCGCCCATTCCTGGACGGTTGGCAGCCCTACCTGACACCGATAAGTTACGGTACCGGTTCCAGCGTCGATCAGGATATGATTTAGGGGGAAATTGTGGATAAACGATTTCGTTTTGTTTTACCTGTCTTTATATTTAAGCACTGACCTCTTGTTTATATCATTAAAGCGGTACTGATATTTTATTTTAATTCCACAAAAAGAAGTGCAAAACAAGATTAATTTGAAATTCGTTAATGGTGTTCTTCAGACTGAAATTACTACTGAAGTCGTGGAAGTTTGCAAAAAAATATTGCGGGTTCGCTTGAATAAAATATATTAGATTGATATATAGCTGTGGTCATCTCCAAATTCTGCATATAAACACGGTTACTTATTATGTCCTACAAGATTTGCATTATATAGCCCATTGCCAGTATAAAAAACGTAAATATAGTTTGACCAATATCAGCTAAAATGCGGAGGGAAACATGTCTTCAGTGATTAAAATTGATCTCTTGAATGTTATTATTTTCTTTTAAACAATCCTAGAACATATATATAAGTTTTCAAATGATCAGCACTCCAAATTGACAACTGATAAAGTCAATGAAATTTTGCTGGTGATCTCAGTGACATGTCTTCAGTGATAAAAAATTGATCTCTTGAGTGTTATTATTTTCTTTTAAACAATCCTAGAACATAGGAGTTTTCAAATGATCAGCACTCCAAATTGACAACTGATAAATTCAATGAAATTTTGCTGGTGGTCTCACTGACATGAGAATTTGTATATAGAGGACTTGCACGGGTCACGTGACTTTGTTACTGGATGGCAATAAAACAAAAACGTCCATTTGGCTCCTGTCAGTTGCAAGTCGGATTATACGTTTCCGTTTTGTTTGGCTGTTGAAAAGGGTTATTTCGTATTTGTTCCGTTGGCTGTACGTATAGTATATATATAGACAACAAAATGGATCTAAAGTTATATTCCACTGATTTCAAAAGATCCGGAACGTCGCGCAATGTGGATATCATCTATTGCCTATTGGCAGAACTGCTTGGTGTCAAGTCCAGAAGCCATCTCACTTGTGTTTTACTGTTTGCGGACAGCACTTCGTTGATGGTGAGTGATAATGTGGTGATAGTGTGCCGTTATCAATTTCTTTAAATATTCACAAGCTCCCTCATTTCAATGGAAAGCAGATGACAAACTACTGTTATTAGTAGGCCTAGGCGTGGGCCTACTTGCAGTTGCAGACTTGGCTTGTGTAAGACAGTAAGGAATTAATAATCAATTGCTATAAGCCTTATAGTATAAGGTTTTGTTTCCCTAATTAGCAGGTAATCTATTACTAAGTGTGAAAGGCTGAATAGATAACTAAAGCTTAACACCATGGGGCCTGGAAAAAATAACCAGAATTCAATTGAATTCGCCATCTAGGAATACGCTCGCCACCGCATCTCTGATCACCCTGGTAGTTTCACAGGCTTCAATCCCATGCGGGGATGTGCGAGAGGATTGCAGCCCTACTCCCACCGAGGGTGGTTCACATGACTGCTGATCGGTTACGACCATTCTTCACCATCCAAGTCCATGCTTCTGAAAACAAATAACTGGCTCTCTCCCAGATAAATCCTATCCTAAGGGTGCTTGTACAACTGATCCAAAATGTCTTTTTATTGTCATTGGTAAAAAAAATATGCTACCCGGAATCAAATTCATTTACGATTAGTGGCTGTGGTGAGATATGGACATAAATTTCACACTCCTTGATCGTTAGATTTTATGAAAACTCTATCTGTATCCATTATCTTACAGATATGGGTGCATACCATGGAATAGATGGATGGCAAAGTATAAGTTGCAACAAGACCACAGTGGCACAAGACTTCAGCTTGCGTGACTTGATAATACATCCTCAGTATCCATTTATTGATGCTTATCGTAATGACAATGTAACTTGTGATTACTGTGGATTGGTGGAGATAAAGTGTCCTTTGTGCTTTAACGAAAGCAACTTCAAGACGACCCTATCAAGAAAAAAAATTTGTTTCAATGGGTCTGGTAGTAAAGGTTTCAGTCTAAAGTTGGACACCGATACTACAACCAGATACAGTTGCCAATGCAACTTAGCGAGGCGTAATATTGCGACTTTGTGATCTGAAAGAAAATTCTGATGGGTAGCCGGCTAGCCGCAACATTTTGTTTAAAGAATATTATGAGATATGACTTAATAGTCTAAACTTTTATTTGGGAAACTTTTTGAGGGATGTAACCCAAGCTAATTTGCAAATGGTATTCATGGTAGGTACCAAATGTATCACACACTTTACAGTAATTATAAATTATATTTGAAAAATAAAGCACATCAAAAATGTATTTTTAAAAAACAATTGGTTTTATCTGCAGATACTAGGTTGACCATTTCAATGCTAAATTTTCTTTAGTCAAAAGGCACACTTGATTCGCAAAGATTTGTGAATGCGCACAGTACACCAATTTGTCTAATGTTTTGATTCCATATGCAGGAGGTTGTGGATTGGTGCTGCTCAGGATGGGATATTTTTGCCTATTAATGCATATTACGTGTTTCACATGAATCCATCGTGCTCAGATTCGACTGTTTTCAAGGTCTGAAGACTCCAACAGCTTAATTTTATCGGTACACAAGAGAATTTTCAGTGTGGCATGCATGGGTCAGTTGGAGTCACTGACCTCAAGATATCTATAAGCAAGGATAAGATAACCTGGAAGTAACATTCCATAATTTAGAGTAAAAAATGTATCTGCCTCCACAGCCCCTCCAAAGGGAGATATGATGCCTCGGGGGTAATTTCTATCAAATATTTTACAGTATTATGGTTCTAGTGAAAAGGGGTGTAGGCGGCTTCTTTTAAAGTGTGGTAGGTCTAGTCGAAAGACACATTAAATGTTTATGCTAACAACTGCAAAGTAATATTGCAACGCATACAAGTTAACAGAATTTGTTGAAATGGTCCTGCCTTTTGCCTATCTTCAAAATCCCCCTTTTTCTAACTATTCTCTTCCTCTCTGGAGATGGCGAAAATTCAAATATTGATGGGACATATAAGCAGCTGATAATGGGGTATCTCCCCTTTTTCCTGAAAATAAATTAAACACTAATCATCATTTGACAGTGCCAAGTTTGTGTATCAGATCAGTAATAAATTACCTGCTAACTAACAAAACAATCACACAACACCTTCTGACCATTAATAAAGATTTCTTTCAATTTAAAACGCAACTATGCCTACCAATGTGGGTAGTTTTTAGGATAGAATTTATCTGTGGTTGGGGACAGATTACAAGGTGCAACATCGTACGATTACCATTCTATGTCGGGAATAGTTAGCCAGTTATTTGTTTTAGAAGCATGGACTTGATGGTGGGGAATGTCGTAATCGACCAGCGGTCGTGTGAACCACCCTCAGTGGGAGGAGAGCTGCAATCCCCTCGCACATAACTATCCCCGCATGGGATTGGAACCTGTGAAACTCCCAGGGGGATCAGAGATGCGGTGGCGAGCGTACTCTTAGATGGAGAATTCAAACTTTAGTTATCTATTCAACTTTTCACACTCACTAATAGATTACCTGCTAACTAGGGAAACAATACCTTATGGCAATTATTGATTAATACATTACACGAGTCAAGTCTGCAAGTAGGCCTACGCCTAGGCCTACCAATAACAGTAGTTTGTCATCTGCTTTCCATTGAAATGAGGGAGCTTATGAGTATTTAAAAAAATTGATAACAGCACATTATGACTCACCATCAACGAAGTGCTGTCCGCAAACAGTGAAACACAAGTGAGATGGCTTCTGGACTTGACACCAAGCAGTCCTGCCGATAGATGATATCCACATTGCGCGACGTTCCGGATCTTTTGATAACAATGGAATATAACTGAAGATCCATTTCGTTGTCTATACTATACGTACAGCCAGCGGAACAGTACGAAATAACCATTTTCAACAGCCAAACAAAACGGAAACGTATAATCCGACTTGCAACTGACAGGAGCCAAATGGACGTTTTTGATTTATTGCCGTCCAGTAACAAAGTCACGTGACCCGTGCAAGTCCTCTATACATATAAAAAAAAAAAAACGTGTCAATCAAGCTGTCAGTCAGGCCTTTTCCCCTTATTGTTATTATTGCAAGTATATACAATGCAATAATAGATTAAACTGCCGTACCGCTGGGAGAAGGTCGTGAATTGATTTTGAAATTTAAGCAGAGTGTACACCAGAGTGGCATTTGAATACATGGGAGCGCAGAAACTATACCAGTAATAAAGGCTGCATACAGTTCTTTCTTTTTTCATATTATTTAGTCACTATAACATCGAAAAGGGAAAATACAAAAAAACTCTAGTTCATTAAAAATATATAAACGCCGCGAAATATCGGATTATGCATAAAAATCTGGAGAAATTGGAAACTGGCTTTGAAGGCGACATTGATGTAATATTTCTAAAACAACGTAAAATTAAAAAAGAACTTGTCGAAAATTCTTCAAAGAGAAGATATAGATTAATCTATATTGATCGTGGAAATAACATAATAAATGCAAAATATCTTGACGATAACATCGAAGAAAACTCGAGAGGGGTTGGTAACGCATGTGCAATCGATATCCGGCTACAGAAGATTTTTTGCGAGTCTTCAACGAAATGTTTGAAATAGGGAATGGATTGTATGCCGTAAAATTGTATTTTTTGAAAATGTGTTTAAGTGGAAAACTAATAAAAATAATTTTACTGAAGAATGATGTATTGTATGACATTACTTTCAGCTTTTCACCGGGTGTTCGACCATATTTTGCAGATTCCACCTCTATTTGATGCAACAACCTGCTGCTTAATCCTGATTCATTTTTCATAATGTACCCCAACACATACGCAACACATGCAAACTCATTCAGCACAAATGACATATCCATATTAGCTTGATGTACTTCCAGAATGTTCTTGTTGTAATTGTTGGCCCACAAATCACAACAGTAATCACTTTAAGAACACATGCGATACGCACTTATTCTCAGCAAGAGAGGCCCGAAGCGCATTATAATATGCTTCTTCCGTTAGGCCCACTGCATGAAGAAATTCATTAAACGTTAGGGTCAGAAACTACATGGAGTATCTCGATCAGAATGTGTTGACGTAAAATAAATTTTCTAAGCATGATATATCACTCTTCCGTATTTTGCGATCTTCTGGTTTAACATTTGCATATGGTGCATCCAGAATCATTGTTCGAGGCATTGGAAAGTGGGGAAATTTGAATCTGCACGTGTTTAAATAACATTTCCGTCCTTCTATTGTACCATCATTAACACCATGGCCTTCATCAGAATGAACAGTGATTTTACGACTCTTCTTGCGACATGTGAAAGTGTGACTATGTCTTTGAAAAGTAGGCACTGTGTCCAGAATATCAGAGTGACCATGAGGAAGTTTTCCAGCTATAACAGAATCGATAAATGATTCACAAGCAGGCCGGGCCTCTTTTGAATCATACCGAGGGGGACATTTGTTATTTCATCCCGCAGCCACAATAAAGAATGAACATGTGGTGCACCTCGCATCTGAAATTCGATTCGGAAAAAATAGTCAGAAACTTTGTATTTGCCCAACAGACCTGGTTTTTGCAAGTGTCTAAAGATAACTTTCATTCACATACTGAAATGTTGTGTAACGTCAGTAACGTTGCGAGTAAGTATCTTATTTTTGCATGTATCCATTATCCAAACTTCTTACAGTTTCATCTGATACAATTTGATTTCGTTCCTTTTGCAGAAGCATCTTAATGAACTGATTCCAATATGACTCCGCACTGCTCAGTGTCATAAACAAACTTGGTGATCCCAGCCGGCGGATCATTGTCATGATTTTCAATTTTGTTTTCTGGAAATACGGCGCGGCTCCTCGTACATTTTTAAACACTTTATATCCGAGATCTGTCTGCTTAATTTCTTGCTTATCAACATTTTTAAAGAAATGTGCTGTATATCTGCCTTTACTAATCTTGGATTTGCGGAAGAAAGTTGCACACAATCTCTTGATCTCTATTTGTTCCTTCACATTGAATAAAAAGAACATATACGTAGAGTCGCGTCTATATCTGCAATCATTGCCCAGAATTCGTTGTTTTACATAGTTCGCAAATCCCCCACCTTTTACCAGATACGTAGACAAGTAACCTCCGGTACCATTCGGAAACAAATGTGGGAAGCATTTCTCTTCAAGATATTCACATTATTCCCATCTTGTAAATTTGCTACCAGCGGTAGGGGCAACAGTAACAAATGGCATCCTATTCCTCTGGGTCGAGCGACGAATTTTAGGGGTCGCGAAGAGCACGCCAATTCCACACAAAGTTCGATATTTATTGAAACTCGTGCAAAAAATAAATCTCACGATTTCGAATATGATCGGAGTAGCGGCGCGCTTGCATAACAATGCCGGCTTTGATTGTTAGACCCGAGAAGTGGCGTGTTTCCAAATCACCCGCGGGCCGCACAGAAGTATCTAGCGGGCCGCATGCGGCCTGCGGACCGTATGTTGTGCAGGCCTGTTCTATTGTAATATTAAGTTCAGTGTCAGCATTGGCAACAGATCCAGAAGTTTTTCATTCGTCTTGATCTTCAATGTAATCTATTGTACATGACATAAATTGGTGCAATTTCGTAATATCAAAGTGAACCTCTTTAAATAGTGGGTTGCTTTGTTTGGAAACGAAACGAAAGTATGACAAAATCTTATGTTTCGGTACCACTTCTTCAATAAAATTGCCGCGATACTCATGGCGTCTTTCCAGAACAACAGGAATCCGATTTTGATCGACTTGTAATATTGTTTCGATACTTGATCGAATTTCAGCTTAAACACATATCATAGATCCGATCACCCAAAATTCCCTGAATCTTGGAATATGAGCAACTCTTATGAAGGGAACGACCAGCTTCAATAGGTGCGCTTCACATCGGTTCAACCTCATATCTTGAGTTATAAGTTGCGTCGAATTACTTACAAGGTTACAATTACTGCCATTTCAGTTTGAACGCTGCTCGCATCGTCGTCATTTTTGCTTGGATGGCTAATAATAAAACATGTACACTAAAATTCCCGAGGCTTCCCCTGTTTGGTAATCAGGCTAAAGTTACTGAATACGTCGTATTCCACTCCAACAATCCTTACTGCATATTTAAAAATTTGCAGACCCCTAACGACATGCAATGACCAGTTACGAAGCCCGCACCGGTTACCATTCATAAAAACTACCGATCTTTAGCAGCGGCGAGATAAGTAAGAGAGCTTGTTACCGAGAAGATGACAGTTTATTTTGAACGCTGCGCGTTCCGTTGACATACTCGCGTGAAATTGAAAAATGATGTTCACTTAAATCTATAAGGCCTCTCCAGTTTATGGAGTGTCGAGACCGAAGACGACTCATTGAAAAGGAGCATTTTGCTATGCGGAAGGTGGCTTTCTTGGAATTTCAATTTTCGACTTCGTTGGCGAGAAAATGGCGAGAAATAGTGAAAAAAAGGGGAAATTTCATAAAGATCGGCGCGTTTTTTGTTGTTTCCACGGAGACGAAAATTTTGAGAAATAGGCACCAAAATAGGCTCTAAGCTTGATTTTAGATACATCTAGCATCGCAGTTTGTTATGTAATAAAATTAATAATTATAATAGTTAGCCGATGGAATTCCCGAAAAATAAATAACAAGCACGGCTTTCAACAAGTAATTTGCAACTGATAGTGACTAATGAAGTTACTTGCTCATCTGGCATTGTATGAATGGCTACTTATTGCTTGTTTTGTTACACAAAAAACATCCCAATGTATATATATATATAGACGGAATGCCATAATTTAGTTTAATTCAAAACGTGGCTCCAATTCATTACATTGTATTCCAAATAACGCAGTCAAGTAATTGTCTGTCAGTCTCGACCAAAGTTTTAATTTGTTAAGGTTCATAATTGTGTTTTTAGAAAGACTGATGCTGGAAAATTAACTTGTATATCAGGAGAAATGACTTCCAAAACTTGCAGCATATATGTAGCTAATCGCGTGACACACAGCCGCTGCTCACAGCAACTAGGCTTATCAATGTCAATGTCATCCACGCAAATCACGGGAATTTGCACTATAAATATGAATTTTCATTCTGAAATTTGGATGAATTTAATTAGTTTGCATTACTGGATGCATTACAATGAAAGATTATAAGCGCAGCGGATTTGCGTATGCGGTTGACTAATAACATCGAAAAGGGAAAACACAAAAAAAATCTAGTTCATTAAAAATATATAAACGCCGCGAAATATCGGATTATGCATACAAATCTGGAGAAATTGAAAACTGGCTTTGAAGGCGACATTGATGTAATATTTCTAAAAAAACGTAAAACTGAAAAAGAACTTGTCGTAAATTCTTCCAAGAGAAGATATAGATTAATCTATACTGATCATGAAAAGTACATAATAAATGAAAAATATCTTGACGAAAACATCGAAGGAAACTCGAGAGGGGTTGGGTAGGCATGCGCAATCGATATCCGGCTACAGAAGATTTTTTGCAAGTCTTCAAAAAATGATTGAAATAGGAAATGGATGAAATGCCTTAAAATTGTATTTTTTGAAAATGTGTATTAGTGGAAAACTAATAGAAATAATTTTACTGAAAAATGATGTGTTGTATGACATTAGTCTCTTTAAAATTTTCAGTGCATTCAACGTTTATACTCTGGTGTAGTTTAAAACTCAAAATATGTATATATTAGTATGCTATGTATTTCCACTTGGATGTAATAAAATTAGTATAAGTAAAAACATATATTGAAGATATTTGTAGATGAAGATGAATTTGTGTACGAACATCTTGATTTTAGGCGTTTTTTGGTAAGTCTGATAAATATTCTGATAGGTATTCTTCCTACTAAATGGTCCCTTTCTAACCCTGTACTCGCCAAATTCGAAGAGAGACTGGTGCAGATTGGTGCGGTATATTAAGATTATATGAAGCCGTGGAAAACCGCACGTGTATCCCACCTATCTCCAATTGAAGATTTATATTCAAGTGCTTTATGATCCATGGATATTCACTTCGCAATTTTGTTGTGAACCGCGGTCTCACGATATAGTGTGGAGATTTTAGTGTGGAAATTTACACTCGACTTAAACTCCGAGCCATTCAAAACACGATTCCTACTCCCGTCTTCACACTCCGGGTTGGACCGCGTGAAAAAGTTTGTAGTATACTATACAGGACATCTTTAATGGTTTGTTGTAAATGCTTATTTTACTATGTTAATTTTCGATTATCATCATTATCATTCGAATCCAGTTCCCAATTCAAAAGATTTCAAAATTTCGAATCCGACTGCCGAAATTTTTGAAATAACTGTTGGTAACTGCCATATCATCGTCTATTGGTGTACCAGAAAAGTTGTTAACCATTCAATTGGTATTTCAGAGTCGCATTCAACGATATATTACTAAATGATATTGGAGGGCGAGAAAAAAAAATTTAAAAATTTTGAAATTTGCAAATAAATGGGGTTGGAAAACCTATTATCGAATATCGAAGTTACTAGGGTTTCATCGATTATTTTAATTTCCCGCCTTTTAATGTTCGATTTTTGTTGTTGTATTCAAATATATTTGAATATAACAAGTGCATTACACGTGCTTTTCATTACCTTCAGGCAATAAACTCGAAAATATCGCTTCATGATGGATGGTGATGTTATCAAAAACGCAATTTTCGACGTAAATATTAGGATTTCTAGCGATAATATGTTGTATCAGAAATTAAAATAATTTATATGAGCAAGTTAAAACTATACCTAGTATTTTGGTAGTTCCCATCATTAAATCGAACCGTCACCCGAATAATTAACCATTTTTTAAACAAATCTAGTTACCATTCTGGGAACGAGAAGAGGATCGGCGACGTATGAAAACTCAAATTACCGCAGAATTAAATCTAATAGCCCGGCCTAGTGTGCCAATAAACTTTCCCCATTGGATGCAAGGTTTCGTGTTCTGAAGACCGCGATTTTGATTAAGCATATAATTAAAACTGGAGAACAAGGGAAATGAAAGTGGAAAACGAAATAACTCGGCGTAGGCATGAGCGACTTAGACTTGCGGTATAGATAGTTGTCCTAATTTCTACATTTCCACGAGTTTCAATAACAAGTTGTATCCCATTTTTCAATAAGGAATACTGCCGCTAAAAGAATGACAGAGCTTTCAAATATGCCACAGTTCGTTAGAATAAATTTTAGAGCTAATAAGATCTTTGTAATCTGAATTTCAACTGTGCAGCGTTCAATTTCCGATTTTCAGGTAATGTATTTTTCCGAGTGGGGCGTCCAAAATAGCTCACAATGTACTAGAGGTTACAATAACTCATTTGCTTATGGGATAGTCGAAAATTAGTTACGCCAATTAAGATAATTAGTATTATGTATTCACAACAAATGTCGTCATACGGTTTTCTGAGTGAAATTAAGTTGGCGTCATAACAGAGATGTTCATCTAATATAATGTCATAAACTAAAATAAAAAATTTCGCAAAATACAAAATTTCCGTTGTACGGAAGATCCGTATGTTAATCACGCAAGTATACTGAATAATAATTTGAATAAAAAAACTAATAAATCTCAATCATGATCTTCATTAGAAAAGATTTTCCCGTACCTGCTTTTCCATCGATGTATGAATGAAATAATAAATGAATGGGATAATGCTGACTGTCTATTCTTTTCATGACATCATCGAATATAAGCATTTTACTTTCATTAGGTTTTTGGATCATTTTGAATACAACAATACGCTTTGCAACTCTTTCTCAATTTCAGTTGATGCTTCCTCAATTTCTTGATCCTCATGAAGCATGCAATCTGTATCACCATTCTGATGGGTATCAATGTCTTCCATAGCTTGATCAATATTTATAAGCATTTTTCTGTGAGGTTCAAACTTTTTCTCATATTTTCAACTTCTTCTTTAAACATGTCAAAAACTTCATCAATAGTTCTGCCGTTTATCTCATGAATTTCTTTCATTTCATCCCTGAATGGATAGAACAATACAAGAAGAGAACGCTTAATCTCCGTATCGTTGTGTTTGTTCAAATAATACCGCACCATCGAATGTTTAGTATTTTTTATGAATCGCCCCTTCTGATTCTTCAACCATCGAATTCGACTGCAACTGGTTTTGTCTGTCTCTTCATAATTTTCTTCATGGTCAGCATCAATGAGGCGATAGGCAGCTTTTTCAGTTTTGGACTTGTAAACAATCTTGTAATCGCGTATCCACTCAGCCAAACACAGATCTTCAGAATCGTCTTGCTATTCTGGAATGGATTTCCAATATCATCCAAGCCTGCAATATTACCTTTCATGATTCCATCACGCGCCGAAGGATGGGATGTTTGAACGAATTCGTGTGTCCTGGTGCTACACACAATATGGAGACCAAGCATTCTGTAAACAACCTCACTTCGAGAGACTTCACGACTATTTTCAAGTGCCGGACTGAACTTTCAAATTTCAGCTTTTCACCAGGTGTTCGACCATATTTTGCAGATTCCACCTCTATTTGATGCAACAACCTGCTTAATCCTGATTCGTTTTTTGTAATGTACCCCACCACATACGCAACACATGCAAACTCATTCAGCACAAATGACATATCCATATTAGCCTGATGTACTTACAGAATGTTCTTGTTGTAATTGTTGGCCCACAAATCACAACAGTCACGCTTTAGAACACCTGCGATACGCACTTATTCTCAGCAAGAGAGGCCCGTTATAATATGCTTCTTCCGTTAGGCCCAGTGCACGAAGAAATTCATCAAACGTTAGGGTCAGAAACTACGTGGAGTATCTCGATCAGAATGTGTTTGACGTAAACTAAAATTTCTAAGCATGATATATCACTCTTCCGTATTTTACGACCTTCTGGTTTAAAATTTTCTTATGGTGCATTCAGTATCATTGTTCGAGGCATTGGAAAGTGGGGAAATTTTACCATCATTAACACCATGGCCTTCATCAGAATGAATAGTGATTTTACGACTCTTCTTGCGACATGTGAAAGAGTGACCATGTCTTTGAAAAGTAGGCACTATGTCCAGAATATTAGAGTGACCATGAGGAAGTTTTCCAGCTATAACAGAATTGATAAATGATTCACAAGCAGGCCGGGCCTCTTTTGAATCATACCGATACTTCAACACATATCATAGATCCGATCACCCGAAATTCCCTGAATCTTGGAATATGAGCAACTCTTATGAAGGGAACGGCCAGCTTCAATAGGTGCGTTTCAAATCGCTGACACATTTGTAAACAAAATGTGCACTGCTGCTAATGTCCCTTCAGATACGGTCTAATACATTCCCTGCTCTCAATATCTTTGCCTTTGCAAAGCGATCATGAAAAAGCCGACGTCGTCTACTTTTTGTACTCTCGGAAAGTCTCTTGTTACGGGTTCTACATTTATTAGACATCAGTCTGTTTTCCAGTTTCCCCGGAGTTTTCGACGCCCTTTGAGATTGAGTTTTGCTTTTAGCAGCCAACAACTTGCTTTCACGTTTCTCCGGAGTTTTCGACGCTCTTTTACATTGAGTTCTGATTTTATCAGCCAACAATCTGCTTTCACGTTTCTCCGGAGTTTCCGACGCTCTTTCAGATGGAGTTCTGATTTTAAGAGCCAATAATCTGCTTTCATGTTTCTCCGGAGTTTCCAACGGTCTTTCAGATTGAGTTCTGATTTTATATGTCAACAATCTGCTTCCATGTTTCTCCGGAGTTTTCGACGCTCTTTCAAATTGAGTTCTGATTTTATCACCCGACAATCTGCTTTTACGCGTCTGTTGAGGCTCTTGCAAATTGTGTTTTCAATTTATTGAACAACCGCCTGCTTCCACGTTTTTCTGAACTTTCCGATGCCCTTTTACATTGAGATCTGATTTTATTAGTCAACAATCGGCTTTCACGTTTCTCCGGATATTGAGTTTTCATTTTATCAGCTAACCGTCTACTTTCACGTGTTTCAGGGGATTCCAATGCATGCTCTTCTACATTGATTTCTGATTTTATCAACAGCTTTTCTGTTCTCGCATTCATCGGCAGATTGGAAGTATCTGGATAGTCGCTGCATATCTTTGAAGACTTCTTCACAAGGATGGTTTCCGGTACAATGGCTTGTAGACTGTGGTTATGCGGGCCATCTTCAATCAGACTATTGCTGCAACATTCGTTCAAATTTTGCGTTTGGCTTGTTCGTGTTTCCAATAATCGCTTGATAGCTTCCTTTTGCATAGGCATCATGATTACAACTTAAGCTAACAGATCATATATACATGTAAGATTCAACATTTTCACGACACTTTACGGCCCAATAGAATAGGATTATTTTTCCCATATTTATACAATGAGGGCAGCTTATCAGTTTGGTTTGGATATAGCAGTCCCAATTTATTGATGTGAATAGTTGAAGAAACCCTAACCAGCGGATAGGAGAACCACCCTTTGACAGCGAGAAGTACAGTATACCTCAAGCACATAATAATTCCATATATTGAGAACACCTGCATCGGCCTATCCAATCCTCATTTTTGCTTGGATGGCTAATAATAAAACATGTATACACTAAAATTCCCGAGGCTTCGCCAGTCTGGTAATCAGGCTAAAGTTACTGAATACGTCGTATTCCACTCCAACAATCCTTACTGCATATTTAAAAAATTGCAGACCCCTAACGACATGCAATGGCCAGTTACGAAGCCCGCACCGGTTACCATCCATAAAAAGTTACCGATCTTTAGAAGCGGCGCGATAAGTAAAAGAGCTTGTTACCAAAAATGACAGTTCATTTTTGAACGCTGCGTGTTCCGAAATTGATTAAAATGTTCAGCATACATTTTGTGAGCCCACAGGTTTTGAAGAATATCTTAGTTCAAAATAAATGAGCTGAGGAATTGATTGTCTAACACAGGGGTGTGCAACCTTTAATACAAGAGGGACATATACAAATACTTGGGTGAAACCGCGGGCCGCAACTTCATTTAACATAACTATGCTTTCTGGTAGTTGCAAGCACAAATCTGTGGGTTGTTGATCTTGTGACATGCGTTGTTCGCTTCGTACAAGCTAGCTGTTAGGGCAGTGGTTCTCAACCGGGGCCGGTGGCCCCCCAAGGGGGCCACGAAGCAATTCAAGGGGGCCACGACACAAGGCTAGTAATTTAATATAAAGCGACTTCGTTTGCATTCTTTTCATTTAAAAGAAAAGTTCCCGTTCACCTCAGTTTTATTACTTCAGTCACTAGGTGTATTCACTTTTTTGTGTGTGCGAATTGTTTGAGCATAATGGAATTTAGAATCTACTAATCCGAATAGTTTGTTAGTAGGCCATCTACCAGCAGACGGGCAGTTTCGCGAGACTGCGAGATAACGGTCGATATCATGTTATAACTGCAGAAGCTTATATGTAAATTCCCGATCCCTAAATGGAACGACAGTTGCGTTGGCTTTGGCTTTATTGATGACATGGCTGCCGATGTATGCTAACAAGTTTGCTTTGAAATCAAGCAAAGAAGACTTTTCGAGTTTTTGGTTATTCCTTTGCTATTCTTACCTACTACTTAGTAAGAAAGCTTTTTCATTGCTAGTTTAATTTGCCACAACCCATCTGTGCGAATCTATTTTTTCTGATCTTGTTATCAACAAAGCAAAATCTAGGAACCGTCCTGATGTTGACAGTGACAATCACCTGGCTATATCAAAGGCGGTGCCTAATATAAGAAACCTAGTCAGACAGTCCCAAGCGCAAGATTTCCAATGATCGTTTATCTAAAAAGCATTGACTTTTTTACCCATGGTTCGTTTTTGCATTCTATAAAAGGTCGCAAATACATAATACAATCTAACACGTCAATTTTTTTAGAATGACGAACAGGGGGGCCACGAGTGCAAAAAGCCTCCGGAAGGGGGCCACGAGCCGTAAAAGGTTGAGAACCACTGTGTTAGGGCATTGTAATGTCATAGGCATAGAATTCGACTCAGGTATAGGTTTTGCTTCCTTTTGTGCAGCATTTGGCACGCGGGCCGCAGGTTGCACACTCCTGGTCTAACACGTCTTCGGCTGTTAAATGCGGTATTTCTACTTATTTTCATATTCATTTTCAGATATGTTCTCATTGGTGTTTTATTCAACTACCATTTTATTATTAATAATCATGTGCATACTTCGATCACTGTTTATTAATAGTCCCACACTACATTTTATAACCCCAATTCTTCTTGTCATTATTGAATGTGCACCTTCTTTTTTTTTTACGATACCTAGAAAACGTGCACTTCATTCTTCACTTCAATTACATCCCAGTTGACAACATTTTGTCCAAACTAAATAGAGAAGTAACATATAAAACATTTTCTGGGGTCAGTAACCGGAGGAACATACTTGCGATGTTGTGTATACATTTGTATTTAAGTTCGTGCAATATTCTTGCATATGTACAAAGTACTCTGAACATGCTAACAATTCCTCATAATATATAGAGATGTTGCAATAAGTCTGCATATTTATTCAAAGTCTGTCATGTCAATTTTTAACTTTTTTTGTAAAATCAATCGACTTGTCGGAACATCCTGAAAGCTTGAATTTCGGTCGAATTCCAAAATCGCTGAGAGCGTTAATAGCTCTGATAATGGTTGGAACATCTGCATTAGGAGTCGCAGTGAAAGCCCATATGATGTAACCACCTAAAAATAGCAAATTTGTTATTACTTTGCTACAGGAAATAGTTATTTTTTTCATTTCCGCTTTTGTTACTGTATCGTTTATTCTAAATAGCAAAGATGAAATAACTATTGTGAAGAGGTAAGGTGCATTTTCCCAGCTGTATGTTTTCTCAAATCTCTTCATACTGTAAAAACATATTCAAGATACTAGTCCACATAAATCAATGTTGCAAAAGCTATTATGTATGACCTAAGAAATTATCAAGAGCAACATAAGATAATAACTACATGCATACGACAATTTTGAAACTGGTGGTAAGTTAATTTTGCTACGTCTATCCAAATAAAAATAAGACATGTAGGAATTCTCATGCACGCACTCTTCAACTTACTAATAACTAATGCCTTACCTTTTTCATCACAGCTTATGTGAAAGAAGTAAGATTCATTGTCCGTCAAGTGAAATGTCTCGCCTTCGCGACTGTTCAGTTGATTTGCTATACGTTGTATAAACAAATGAAATAAATGAATTAATTCCTGGAATGGGAAGATTAAGCTTAGGAATAGGTATTACCAATCTTCTTGAACTATATTACTACTATTATATATGTTTTGTACATTTATCTAGCTTCAGTGTGTTGCCTGTTCTTAAAAAAAGTGACCAAACGAAAATACATCACTTATATGGCTTTTATTTGTTGCACCAAACTGATTAAGATTAATCACACAAGAGCATATTAATATCAAGAGCATATTAATATAAACAATCATATACGATCATATATTTGATATGTTTTGACTTAAAAACTACGTTCATATTCGTTTCAAATATAAGATTTTAATGAAAATCCAACCTTCGATAACAGCTTTATTGTTCAATTTTCCATTACGATTGTAAACATATTTTCCTAAATAAAATACAAAATATGCTTAAAAAGTAATAATGTTAAACTGTTTCAAATAGCATTATTATTACCGTTTTGGCATGCATGAAATATGATCAAAAAATAAAGAAAGAAAAATAATTGAGATAAGCAAACCTTTTGGAAGACGATTATTGTAGTTTCCATTGGGTTGAAGGTATTTGGTTACTTCCACTTCGCCCTCTTTTTTTCTAAAATATGAAATATGGCAATATTTTTTATCAAAACTGTTTAATTTTTAAAAAATGACCTAGAAATTTCTATATTCGTCAAAAGTTTTGATTTTAGTTACAAACCTAAATTTACAATTACAACCCGATCCGAGGACCCAATTAAGCAAATTATTCATTATTTCTACTGACGTGATATCATAAACACATGGTATGCCATTTATCTCAAATAATAATAAACTTGTACATGATAGTGTAAAATATCAATATTTACCCGTTCACAAAATATTTTCCGGTAAACTTGAATCCGGTTTTCGTGTACTTCATGTTTAGAGCTGTTTTGCATTCCAAGTCACTCGTAATAGGATCTCCATTGTCGAATGCAAGATACCAATTTCTTGGTATCTGAATGTATAAGAAAAGCAATGCTCAAATATATAAAAACGTGGCGCGCGACGGGTGATGTTGTACGGAAATGATTAGCTGAGCAGGAGGTTTCGTGGAAAAATGAGTTCGGCTGCAGAATTGACGTTCGGTTACAAAATTTCCATGTTAAACTTACAATATTAAAATAACTTAATTACCTTATTCCAATCAATTTGATTTTTGCTTTGGGGAACTTTACATACATGTTTCCCTGGTATGACCACAGATAAAACAGATAAATTCAGCAAAAATAAAGCTCTCTTCATCTCGAACTTAACGGAATGAATAATATTGAGTACAGACTCGAATTAAAACACCAGACAACTTCTAATGTTTAGATTCGTGAACGAACATGGCATGAACGGAAATAATTCGCACGGCGTAGCAAATGTTGCTTCGACATTTCTGAATTTTTTGAAATGTGAATCGGGAGATTAATGGACTTCGTGATCCTCAGCTTTGTTATTCAAGGGTCTAAGAAGTATTATATTCTGTGACCTCATGATTAAACCACTTGAGTAAAAACACGTTCAGCGCTTTTTATCAGTATATATCATAAAATAAAGCTCAAATAACAATGAAATTATATCGCTAACATCACCGTGAAAATATAGCTACAATTATAAGAGTATTTACAGAAATACATTTGTGTTAGTGTGCAGCTGGACTCTTTAATTGGATAGAATAGTCATGTTTATTCCAGCTACAGTATCCTTGCAGTATACGCATACGGATCCACTAGCATAAAGGCATAGAGAAAAGATAAGAAGTTAGTCTCGCGCAACCCAACTCAAATTTAAATTATAAGAGTATCACCGAATTGAGCTATATTATGAATGTCTTACAATAAACGGAGATCTGAAATTTCATTTTGCTTGTAAAAGTATGTTTTACTTGGTATAATATGTCTAGTGAAGTAAATTATCCTATGTCTACTTTATTTGCTTTCAGTAAAATATTTAATCTGCTGTGTTGGATATCCCTATTTCAAGCAACGATGACGCAAGGTCAAAGTTTGACAATTTGGTATGATGAGATATAAAATCAACGCTTTTGAATTGAGCCCTCAATTTGTGAAGGAATGCATGTTAGACAGATGGTATTACAAGACGTTAAAGCAAGTTTGAGTTACATGTAAAGATGTGAGTTCCAGAATTTTGGATCAACTTCAATTGGAATCCAATCGAAACAATTTTAAGACTATGTTCGTTATTTTGATTGAAACGACGTACCTATCCCAATGACAATAAATCGACAAGCCATGCGCACAATGGTGGAATTCACAGATTAATTGATTCAAATCAATCTGTCCTATGGATATGATTTGGTTTAGCACCGCAAGTGAGAAATTGTCAAAGGCAATAAAATAGATGGAATAATGCTTGACGATTTTTGATCCTCCTTTATCACAATGTATTCAAATTACAATTTAGAAAATTTTAGACTCTTTTCAAGCCCCTGAGACATCTCCAGCAAAGCCAGGGTACTAATCAGGGTTTTGTTTTTTATTATTTCTGAAAAAACATCTCGTGTAATGTAAGTAAAAATTCTTGTTTTGACTTTTACTATTATCGCGTTCATTTATCGCCAAGTTTGTACCTATACCAAAGTCGTAAGATTTTAACAGGAATGTTTATCGGAGATATCAGTGAGACGTTTTGTGCAAGAAAAATCATGAAACATATCTCACGAGCCTACTACGATCCTAAAATAATTGGATCAAGGCCGCCTTCGACAACGAGTGTGTTGCCATAATGAAGAATATTCTTAGGTCGGCAACTTGCGGATTTAGTTAGACCAGCGGTCGGCAACCACCGGGCCGCGGCCCAGTGCCGGTTGGTGGAAAGGTTACCGCCGGTCCGCAGAGAGGTGACACAAAAACAGACAAGACCGTAATAAAATTCCTACAATATAAACACAAACCCTACGATTAATTAACAACAGCCAACAGCAAACCAGACAAACAATTCACAAACAATTGCTATGTCAGTATGTCGCAATAATGCTGGGTCAATTGTTTCCACTACGCCTCTAAAAGAATGTTTCTCATCAGTCCGTACGAGCGATGAGCATATATGCTCATTGGTTATAAGATATCTGCAACAAAATAATTCTCGCTAAGAACGTGACTACTCCACTACTGGCTCATTGCTAACCGGTCATGCCTAGTCAGTGCTAATTTTATACTTCAGAATCCGGATAATCATAAAGTTAGCACATCGGGCAAAAATAGTTTTGGCAAAACAAACATCAATCAATACCCAGGCCAGAGTCAGAAGGTCTACACTACAAGCATTGGTACTTTTCTCGAAATCTTATCAATGTGAGGCTTGGTTTTCAATATTGATAACTACAACAAGGAAATATCAAAGTAGTCTGGATGTAGTGCGTCAATGTTCCCATATGAGAACAGTTAATGGCCAGCAAACAAATACATATATCACATCAAATAGCATCACTTTCGTTTATTAGTATATTGCCAACATGAATTTCCTAATGTGTATAATTTATTGCATAGGCTTAGTCTGTTTGTATAAAGGTGGTCCGCCGAAAGTTTGGTCAGGCTTTACCGGTCCGTCACTTGAAAAAGGTTGCCGACCACTAGGTTAGACGATGAGACACACTGATCTAGGCTATGCTTATTGTAATACCTCTCTGATACCATGACGTCACAACTAATCTGTTATAACGTCATAATAGAGATTTCGAGTTTATTTATTAGCACTTTTTCCATACAAATTAAGTCATTATTTCTGTTAATACTGTTCGGTTTATTTAAATTAACATACTTTGTTTTTAAGGTTAAAAGAATAGAGTTTTTCAAAGTTATACAAACTCATTTATTTAACGTATTTCCATTTTCGCCAGATGGCTTACAGGGCGGTTTCGTCGCAGGGTGGTTTACAAACGACTTATCTGCGCCAACCACGTTCGCGGACGCATTGAACTATAGCCTGAGAAGGTGTATATGGTCAAGTCATCGATATTTGTGGAATTTCGAAGAGTTTATTGCCAATACGAAGTGCTTGGCAGGTTTTGAAATCCATTTTTCTTTAACATATTCAAGAAAAAAAATAATAAAAAAACTTGATTTAAAACAATTCTCTTTGAACAAATCCCTAGTAATAATCAACGAATCGGTATAAATGTATTTAATTCTTCGGATAAATGAAAAAAATAATCTTTTTAACCTTAGTCACATGCAAAACTTTTCATAGACGAGTAGTCGTGTCATATTATTAAGACAATTGTGCCGTGTTGTTAGCTGACTGGTGTAAACATCATAAACTGCGTGAACGACTTGTTGGGTATATTTTAATAAAACAATAGTTTGTAGCTGGACACGACATGTAGAAACTTGTAATGTTCTTTGTCATGTTAGTCAGCAATGTAGTGTATTTTAATTGAGCCATATTTTTATATAATTTATTTGAGCCTTGCTCTCTTGTTACGGAGTCTCTCTTTGATCCATAAAAAGGTGAACTGGATAAAACAAAAAATTGTGGGCCGATATCGTTAATGAATACTGATTACAAAGTCCTAACGAAGAAATAAGCAAATAGTTTGAAATATCTTTTTACGAAATATAATATATATATAAATTGCATATTTGCCATTTTACAACCGACCGTTATAAATTTATTCAATGGGTGCATGGGCTTTAACATAATTTTGGTAATTTTGAATCATGAACCACCACGTAGGGGAAGGTGGGGCACGTTGGGACATGGTGCACAGTGGAAAATCAGCTCTCACACTAATACTATATTCGGAATCCGGTTCGCGGTTCGATGTTTCAATCCGTCCATCGGTGAGTTACAACGTCCCCGCAAACGGATAACGGACGGGTAGAGCGACGCAAGCTATGAGGTGAAATTGGTTTTGGGGGGTTGAAACTAAAATTTCACCGTTCCAGTTTTTTCTTTTTTCTAACTTAGCCTTTTCAACGTGACAAACCACCGTCTGATATCTTTCAGCTATAGTCCACTGTGAAATATTTATAACGTTGGCGAGTGGATGTGCCTTCCGAATTTCGCCGTGAGATGATCTGAAGATATTTGTTGATTATGGGGAACAATGGACCGGGGTTCAGTGGGACATGCCCTACATTGCACAATTCGACAGTGTTTGATACAACAAGTGCTTAGAGACCTATAGATGCGTTATATTTCCATGTAACATTATGGTATCTTTCGACCCATGGCCCCATATGAAATATATTCGAGAATCAAAAATATTTCCAGATTTAGATTCGGATTAGAAAATAATTTAATTTGTAAGCGAATTTTTTGGTGGAATATCTGAAATATTTCGGTTGAACATTGATTTTAAAAATCTTAAATCTTCAAATTTGAGGTCTCCCTGTTCTTTAGACGATTATGCTGATTGATTGCTTATTTTTAAGGGCATACTTCCTTGAATTTTAACAGAATGACCCATTGTGCCCCAGGGTCTGTCCGAATGTGCCCCACAAGTGGGGTACAGTGGGACACTTGACAAACGTTTTTCAAAGCATTTTGGTGGTAAGATGTGTGTCGCAAAGGAATTTCTTAGTCGCTGAATAAAATATACATTTACCCCTCTCTGCAATAATCCCGCAAAGTCATATGAATGTGCAAAATAAAGGGCTCAAAATATGAAAAAGAAAAAAAGTGTCCCAACCTTCCCCACTTTCCCCTACTATTTTTGCCAGTCGGTTTTGGCGTGCCCGTTTCAAACTAATTTCATAAGAAGAGACGGGTGAAAGAATTAATTGCAGTGCACATGGATTCTCTCAGGATCGCCATATTAGTCGCATAAGATACTATTTACCTCTGGAAAGAGGAAATCTAATAACAATGATTAACGTATTGCAAACCATGTAAAGTCAATCAGTACATTTGTGATCATGACCATTCCAATATATTGTATTCGAAATTCATATAATGTGAAAATTGTGGTAAAGTGTACGTAATTATATCAGGAAAAGCTAAAACATCATCAATTTACAACTTTACTCGAAGAATATAAACCAGCACATGGACGTATTTTTTTATTCAGTTGGTAATCTTCGGGATAATACAGGCCTTGGCATTCAGTTTCCGAGATAAATATAGCGAAGAGTACATGTTAAGTCTGTTACTCGTGAAAGCTCATAAAATGATTAGGGTGTTCGCCGCACATGGAGTTTGTGCATTCCTTCTATATGCAGTCAGTACAAAGAGTGTGTGTTTGTATAAGCAAATTTACTGAAAGCAAGGATACGCGCATCGCTCAAAAATATAGAACAATGATTTCTGAGCAAAGTTACAGGAGGCAAATGAAGTTGAGAGAGCTTCTGATACTTTAAATCAGCGTTTCCCAACCTTTTTTGGTCGTGAACTATTTTCTCAACGGCGAAAACCTTTGCGGACTCAATGTGCGTTTATTGCAACCGTACTCTGTGTGAAAAGCAATAAAACCAAACACAACAGAACTTCAACAAATTTCAAAATCGGAAATTCGCCGCAATTACGCGTTCGTTAGAAGAGCCGAATTTTTTAGTGTATAAAATGGCCTTTTCTGTCGCACAATATTCAATCCAATGACGACGACAAGAATTTTAAATGTCCTTCTATTTTAATTTAATTGTGTTCATGGTAACTCGCGGTTGCTTCGATTTACGACAACATGAAAACATTACTGCATTAAAATGGCAAGGCAATCTGGGACTATGATGATGTGAGAATATATTGCCCCATGATATTTAGATATTTAGTTTGGATACATATTTTTTGCGATCCTGCGAATTTGTTATCGCCGTTAGAAAAACCCTGCTATCTGCTATAAATTTCCAGAAAGTACAACTTGATTTAGCACCTAAATATAAATTAAAAATATATTTGAAGTATATCAGTAAATTAAAAATACATATTCATCGCCTTGCTTTATTATTATTTGAATTGTGATCATTTCAATCTGCGGACGTGTTGACGAAGTAAAAGCAATACTATACAGAAAATATCATGACAATGCGTGGACACAAAAATGCGTGAAAGTGCCTGATTATATTTTGTTTTGATTCGTATTTTTGTGAATTCGACAAATCTGAGCTGTTCGTACCAATGTGGAGGCATCCTGAGGGGAAATCCAAGGAATCCTGAGGGAAAATGCCCTGGTACGTATACTAAGGCAGCACCCGAAATTTTGCGATTTGTAGTGTCTAAAAAAGCGTTTTTAATCGCGGACCATCATAAAACAAAACTCAAAGTGCTCTCCGTTTTATTTTTAGTATTGCCGCTTTTCAATTTAAAAAATTTGGGTTGCCACCATTGACACTTAGCATCAGAAAAAAAATTTATTCCTCGTTGTTCGAACTCGCGAAACACCATTTAGGTATCTATCGAAACGTGTGCAGACTCGTGTTTTCGTCGGAAATCCGCAAGTGAGTTGGGAAATCCGATCGTTTGATTAAGCGACACGCAAGTGACCCGTCGCGTCACCTGTTACCAAATTTTCGAATAGTAAATTTATATTTTAAAAGTCGAATATATGCTCAGCCCTACTCAGTAACCAGTAATTATTGACTCGATCAATGTTATGTGAATAAACTTGCTTAATATGTTTTATGTAAATTCTAACGTAAATCGTAACTTGGCTGATAGTTGAGTTTCGCAAAAACTTTGCTACCCGCAGTAAATTTCTGGCTCGTTGCGGACTCATTTAAACGCTCCGCGGACTCAGTTGAAACCGCGGACTCGGGTTGGGAAATACTGCTTTAAATAATCATGGCGTAGAGATAAGAATTGTTATTCGTTGGGACTGCAACACGAAATAAAAACTTAGAGACTTAGATTTTGAAATGTTTGTTTGATGAATACAAAATTTATCACGAATGTAAAATTCGAATTATTCGTTTGCTGAATATGAAAATATTTACAAAACTTCAAATTTTAAAACTTTGTTTACCAAATATGGGATATAATATTCACAGCTATTCGCAAATTTACGAAATGTTTCGTTTCTGCACTTGTTTCAGTCTTATACATTGTTCAAAAGAATATGAGACAGAATAGGCATATGGTTTTCCTTATAGTGGTGGGAGTGACGGTGTATTAGCAACTGTGTTCATCAGACAGTGGGTAAAAATTACTAATCAAGTACGCTGTGAACAATCAATTAGATAAACAAGAGATCTAAGTTCAAATATATGGGCACGTAGCGCCACATAGTGGCAAAATTGTGATGACGTCATATCCCACAAAGAAACGAGTCCCATACAGATCACTGGAATATTTGAAATAAATAAAAGTAAAAGTTTTTCAGCGAAAAATTGAGTCTTGAAGCACTGACAATTTTATAGCGATTGGCCCAGTAATCAGAGAAAAAGGCGATTTTTTTCTGTTACAAAGAACAACAACATAATAACGAAACGATCGTTATGTCCACTAACGTGTCCAATAATACAGAATGCAGCCATGCACAATGGATACGACGGCAAAATAAATGACAAGAAAAAGTAAACACTTGAAAGTTTGATATCAAGCCCTAACGGTCTAGATCAGTGTTCTTCAACCTTTTTTTTACCGTGGTATACCTTTTACAAATTTGCAAGAACTTTGTATACCTTTCAAATTACAAACTTGATTTAAAACTTCAATAAACGTTAAGTTTTAAGCAAAGATTGTAAAAAATACTAAAACTGCCATACTGCAATATCACCATGAAATCTAATAGGCTACTTTCCGCAAGTTCTAAACGGTGTACGTCTGACTGAGGGCCCGAGCATCAACGGGAATAATGTTCAACGTAAATCAAGCAAAAAAAGTCGGTGATTGAACAACGCTTTTGATTTTTAAGTTTACCGCAGACAATACTTTCCCCTAAAGTTACACTTTAATTACTCACTGTATTTGTAGATGTGTTAACAACTAATTCATTTCAGCATTTTATCCCATTTCTCTTAAATGTGTGATAATTATGACAGAAATACATTCGGGTATTATCGATTGTTTGAGCAAAAATTCATTTCATCTCAAAAGTATTCTAAGATATCAGGAGAAAGTAAAAATCTACCACGAAGGGTTAATTTATACCTCAGAAAAGATATCTAAGTTCATAATATGCACTATTTTTTAAGGCGATGAACGAGATCCGTCAAAGATTTTTGGCTAGAGCGGAATGTTAATAGGAAAACATGTTTCTGCCTGGGCCCGAACCACTTTATGGGGACCGTTTGCAAACGCGATGACCACTACACTATGGAAAGACATCAGGGTCGGTTCCAAGCCGATTCGACGAACCACGGATGTATGCGTTCCCCATATGTAGAAGTCATCACGTTCGCCTAACACGCGAAAGATTATTGTTAAGTCTCCCAAGAGTATTGTTCATTATAATATGACCCACCGGCGTATGCGTTTCTGTAGTGTAGTAGTCATCACGTTCGCATTACACGCAAACGGTCCGCATCGTTTTAAAATCTAGTTAGTGTTATGGGAATGATTTGAAAATTTGAATTTCTTCTTTCTTTTCAATCTTCTTTTTTAATTTTGAGCGGTAGCAAAGGTGTTTATTTGTTGCCCTTGCTTTAGGGAAGATCCGAAATTTTGAAACGAACGATTTCATGTCATTTAAAGTAAGATACAAAGTAGTAAGGGCGTCGTTTTCAACACTATTTTGCTCTATTCAAGAACTATTCCCTGATAATTGGCCGTTTTGGGGCTTACTATCAATTCATACTCCAAATTAATAATCCGATTTGGCAAAAATGCGCGATTGTATAGCCTGGAGAACTCGGTGGTGAAGTAAGTCTATAAAGGGGATATCAGTGGCTGCTTATATCTTGCCTTGTTTGTAGCGAAATCGGGTGAATAAGCAGCATTCGTAATACGTCATATAAAAAATAAGATAGAATTGGGTTGCCCAAATTTTGGCTGGCTACGCCTTTACCGATGTAGATAAAGAAGTCGATTATTACAGAAAACATCAATTCTTATCGATACTTGGAAGTATAAGATTGGAATTTCAAATTTGGGGTTAAAAAATGGGATAGGTTCACACATTTATTTATTGTATAAACTATGCATAAACAGCAGACAGGCTATAAAAGCGATGTTTTGTACAAAGCTTCCACCAACGGTTTTAATGAGAAAATTATTAATTGTCCAGTTAAGATTGCATATTGTGCCGAACATAACAATTTTTATTCATTCCGAACCAACTGAATAATTATTAATTTTTTATTTAAAACATGGCAGGATTGTTTCTATCAAATCTTACATTTTGTGTATTAGTGGTGGAGGCTTTGTACAAAAGATCCAATGAGAGTTCCCATAAGATTTGAAAGCACGATCATGGATATTTTGCTAGCTTTGTAAAGTGAGATCTTTTGAACTACGTGAGAAGTGAAACAAAAAAATACCTTACTTACGTTGGTAGAGATAAATATCAGTTTTCGACATATAAATGCGAAATGTATATTGTATTCCAGACGGAGAAATTGTTTGCAATCGGTGCCTTTTTATTAATGAAATTGCATTCTTACTAATCCCGGGGATCGATGAAGAGTTATTAATCTGACGGGCACAGCAACAGAGCAACCAGCCTATCCTGACCACAATTTAAGTTGTTAACATGTCCTGACTTCTTTTTATTAATAAAATTGCATTCTTACTTATTCCGGGAATCGGTGAAGAATCAGCCACAAGGCAAACCTACAATTTAAGTTTTATATGTCCTGACTTCTTCAATCCACTTATTTTTATACCCTGGTGACTTCCCTCTGTCTTATTTCTGCTACTGACCCCGACTGGATGCCGTCCTTGCAGGTTATAATTACCTGTGATATCCGATTTCCTTCTTGTGTGCTGCCGGCGCTCTGTCTGATTTGTGCCACTGACCCCGTCTTGCCAACTTCAGTTCAGTAACTTCATTTACTGGCTTCTTGATTTTCCTACAGTGTTTTTGAGTACTCACTCTGCTTTCTGCCGCTGACCCGGACCTTCCAACTCTGCCTAGTTCACAACTAACTTCCTTCCCGTGTCATGGGGCACTCTGTTCTTCACACCCAGTCTGCGCCGGATTAACCATTAAACAATATAAGCACGTGCTTAGGGCATAAAGCAAAGAGGGCACCACAGAAATTTTAGAGCAGAATTTCATATAGTTTATCGGTGTTTATTAAAATATTACGAGTTCACCAGACGACTCAAACTTTAAAATGTTTGCTTATTTTTCGTTTTCAAGTATCATATTAACCTTCTTCAATAAAAATAAACACTGAAACTTATTTATTAGACACGAAACGGCCTATGAGTCGTTTTCTTAAATTGCTTTTCCTTCCTAGTATTCCCCTTGTTGCTGCATTTTTTTTTAAATTTGGGTTAAATTTAAAGTAAGTAAACTCGCGATATTTCGATCACTTTTGGGTTTTCTCCGCCTTGCGGCCCGAGAGACCTTCTCAGAAGTTGTTGCGGTCCTTCAACCTAGCAACCTTGAACCACACTGAGGTAGATTACTAGGAACCGGCAAAATTTCAAACTACAGTTGTAACTCGTTTGGTTTTTTAATTCACGTTGGGACTGAAGGCAGGAATTTTTATTGTCACACTCCATCAGGATTAGAGCTCAACCGATATATAGGCCCGTTATTGCGTGTTTGCCGATATATCATATCAAGCTCAACGGCACCTGGTCGCTACCCATGCGCTACGGCCACTGACGATGACACAACCGTCAAAATATCACTTAATTAACAGCTTTTCGTCTAGACAAATTCGGTAATTAACATGCTGCGTTCGTTCGCGCCGTAGCCTTTATGATGCACATGGAGTACATCCGACCAAGAGTGTAAAATTTTTCAACATCAAAATATATATATATGTTTATTGTATATTATTACTAAAAGTTTGTAAGGAAGGGATAGTATTTACATATTCATCCCGCGGAGTGATGAAAGCCGAAATGACGACGTAATCAAACCTGAGTACCGGTTATGCTGTTCAGTTAGTCTAGTTATCAAACATGGAATCATTTATTGAAGCAACCCAATGATTCTGAATTTATTTCATCGATGAAGCATAACCCCAATGGAACATTTAAGAGGCCCGGGGAATCCAATAGTGCGATTGATTAGTTGTTTGAATGGTGGGCTACATATAGCAAAACTAATACTGGAGACACAAAATGATTTTTATCCAAGTGTCGCAAGTTTTATAAAAGTGGCAAATCTAATAGGATTACGAGTTGGGTTGCGCGAGACTAACTCACTATACCTCCAACATGTTGTTGACTAGGTCGAGTATATCATGTATTTTTATAGTCTTTCTTGGCAGTTTAGTGTGGTGGCCTGTAACTTTGCTCAGAGATCGGTCTCCTTTATTTCTGAGTGAGTGCGCGTGAGGTTACCAAGTTAGGCTTTTTCATCTCATCCTCCCATTGGACACTGAGTGTACATATGGATTGTTACAAGTCAGTGTATTAAATATGTATTATCCAACTTGAGATCCAGAGGGTAGACCTTAGTTGCGCTTATATGAAGATCCTAACCTAAACTAAAACCATAAAGGCACAAGTAAGCTTTCCTTACTGCTCCAACTACATTAGCTTGGTAAGTTGGGAGAGAGCCTTCAAATGATCAATGAAATTGTGCATGAATTAACAAAATCCAACAGTCGATGTTATGGTTGACACGCATCATCCAACTGAGCCAAGTTTGGCCAATTTTTCCAACCAGTAAAAGCTAGGCTAGCCCTACTCGTGGCCACAGTTATGAAGTTAGGGCAACTTCTCTAGTCGGCGGGCCAGATGTGAGAAAATGAAGTCGGTGGGACGGATTATTACAAAAAATACTTCGGTATCCAATCTGTGTTAAATGCTCGACACCCTCTGTCAACTTTAACGTTTCTTGGGATATTGTTCTTATTGTGGGGCTACGTTAATTACAGTCCACCTCTTCACGAGCTCCATGACAAATATTTGAATGGTCTCGAATAGATAATCTATATGTTATCAGTTGTTGTTGTCGGTATGCTCTTGTATTAGGCAGTCAATTAGGTACTTCACATAGAACCGTGATTAATGCTGTTGCTGATGTTATGTCTCCGCCGTTTGGTTTGGACGAAGAAATTACCATACAGTAGGCATCAAAACAACGTCACATTATGACCTCCCTTCAAACGACATCGCCGGTACGTTATTGTACGAAAAATTAAAATTATTGCAAGTCAATGAGCTAAGATTTGTACGCCAATGCAGAGAATGCATTGATATAACGCTAAACTTGTACACGCCGTTATTGTTTCGTTGAGTTGTGGGAGGGTTATATTTTTGATGGTATTTACTTGCGCGTTTACTCTACGTCTACAAATATAAACAGACAAATATAATGGAATTGCTGGATACTTTGTACTAAGCTCCCGTCACTGATGCAAAAATCTGAGATAAACACCCCTGTCACGTTTCAAAATAAAAAATGAGTAATTATGCTGTTAGGGTTTTGGGTTAGGAACAATTTGAAAATTTGAATTTCCGGCTGAATCTGCATCCCTCACCTTAACTGAATAATTACTATTTCTATTTAATTCGAGCGTTGGCGGTGTGATGTTTTGGGGTGGGACTTGGTACAATAGATCCTGAGAATATTACTGTGAACTAGGTAATATACGATGTATGAAGCAAATCCCAACCATCTTTTGCATTCTGCATCTTTGAGATCATGCTTCAGAAGCGTGATCGGCTCGTAACGACAACCTGGAGTAATTAAAGTAATCAGTTAAAAACATTTGATTGCCAACAATCAGTTAGCTTTTTTCGTCAAAAATTTTTGCGCGGGAAGCCACAAGCGACATCGCTTTTAGCCAGTCACAAATATTCGTGGTAAGATGAGGTTTGATTTTGTGTAGAATGTATGGATAGGCTGACTGCGGGTTATGACAGTGAGTTCGAAACAATATTCAGGTGGGCTAAATGTTCTTTATACCTATTGTTTTCATTGCTATTATATTGCTTTCATTTTACTATTGTATAAGTGGTAAATCAGAGGTTTTCGGGCCTATACGAATTGGAATTATTAACCTAATACAGAAGTCTAGATTGATGGATGATTTTCTTTTGTATCGAACTCACTAACAGCGGGTTCCATCGTTTACTCACAAATAGGCTAAAATTAAAAGTTATATGGCAATACATCAACTTATCATAATACGAAACTTAAACGTAATACACTGATCTACGTAACTACGTAAGCTGCATTCAACATGGTACGTTTTACATGAATGTAATGCATAACTTTCAAAACTTTCGCAAATGTAGCGCAAAATCCATGGTTTAATAGAGATTCGCCGTTGCCTTTTTACTTTAATATATTATTGTGAATAGATTGGTTCTTTGTACAAAGACCCCACTAACGTTCAAAATAAGAGAATTAGTAATTATCCAGTTAAGTTAGGAATCCAGATTGCGCTGGAACTTCAAATTTTTAAATCATTTCTAACCCCAAATGGATAATTACTAACGATATGTCATTTTAAAACGTGGCTGGAGCTTTTTGCAAAAGATCCGATAGATTCAGTCCTACTGTCCATTGAATATACAGTTCTGCGATAGTTTATTTATCAATAACTCAACTTTTTTTTCAGGTGCAGAAATATTAAAGGTTAAAGATTCAAAGAAACAAAGTAACTAACGGGGAATATTACAAGTAAATATTATTTGAACATTTTATTTGACTTTCGACGACTATTGATCCCTGTATATCACAGTTTTTGTTTTAAAATGCTAAACAATTCGATGCGAGCGCACCGCGTCTCGCGTCTTGCGATCAGAGTCAGCATTGTTATGCCCTTATTTGATCTTGTGTTTTCTCTCGAAATTGTAAGATTTACATTTTGCACAAGTTTTAATAATTGTAATTCGAAGCAGAAGTTCAAAAAAGTACTATAAATATATTACCTTGTATCAAATCGGTGTACTCTTTGCGACCCCTAAAATTCGTTGCGCGCTTCCCTGCTTGATAGCGATCCAAACGGTGAACAATGTGATAATGCAACAAGTTACTGATCAGAGGTAATTAGTCATATACACCAGGAAACAGTTATAAAACTACATTGAATATTTTATTGTTATTTTAATATTTGCAATTTCTGCAGTTTGAAAACTACACCTGATATGTTATAAATAAAGTATATATTTGAAAATTAATGGCAATCGCTGAAGAAATTTTATTCGTCTAAATTTTCTAATTTTTGGATTTTATGAAATTAAATGTCGAAACTCAAATTTAGAATTGGCTTACACAAAATCACTACATATATATTGATTTTCAGCGCTTTAAAACAGGACATTTTATCATTGCACCAAAGAAATTTGTCAAGAGCCAGGGTTTCATCATTGAGTGAGATGGAGGCCCATCAAGTCTGGAGAGCAAGTATGTAACCAAATCATTTGAAATTTTTCAATTTACATTTCTATAAATAAATGATATATTGTATTTTTTCGGGAAATCTACAGACAAATTGTTACTTTTAATATATTGAGTATAAGCTTAGTTTTGTTTCGTCTGTCAAATGAAATTTTCTATAAATTACAACCTCAAAATTTCATAACAACATGATTCGCACAACTACCGTTTTATTCTGGCTATTGAGTCGGCCCAATGAATAAGGCGGGGGTCATTTTTTAGAAATAAAATTGGGCTTTTTTTCGTTCCCACCCAATAGTCGAGACACAATATTGCATTACATTATATATGTAGTATATTATATATGTAGTATATAGTATAATGGCCGTTTCTGTCGCACAATATTCAGTTCATCACAACGACAATAATTTAAAATGTCTTTCTATTTTAATTTAATTGTGTTCATGGTAACTCGCGGTTGCGTCGACTTACGACAAGATGAAAGCATTACTTTTTTAAAATGCCACGACAATCGGCGAACATAATAATGTGCGAATATATTGCCCGATTATATTTAGTTTCGATACCTATTTTTTGCGATCTTGCGAATTTGTTATCGCCATTTGGAAAATCCTACTTTCTGCTATAAAGTTCCAGAAAGTACAACTTGATTTAGTACTTATTAAAAAGATATTTAAAGTTTATTAGTAAATCAAAAATACATATTCATCGTATTGCTTTACTATTAAGTTAATTGTGATGATTTTAATCTGCAATTGTGTTGACGAAATAAAAGCAATACTACTCAGAGAATATCAAAGTGGTTAAGTGTCCGATTATATTTTGTTTTGATTCGTATTTTTGTGAATTCGCCAAATATGAGCTGTTCGTACAATACCTACGGCGCTCCAGTACTGTACGTACCAATGTAGGGCAAAGAATCTTATGGAAAAATGCCCTGGTACGTACGTATAAGACGGTAGCACCCGAAATTTTGCGATTTGTAATGTCTAAAAAAGCGTTATTAATCGGTCTCGGACGATCATAAAACAAAACTTATGGTGCTATCCGTTTTATTTTTAGTATTTTGTATTGCCGCTTTTCAATTTAGAAAATTTGGGTTGCCACCACATTGACACCTACCAGAAATAAATTATTTCTCGTTGTTCGAACTCGGAAATTCGTAAGTGAGTTGTGAAATCCAATCGTTTGATTAAGCGACGCGTCACCTGTTACCAAATTTTCTAATAGTAAATTGCTATTCTTATTCTAATAGTTGACGATTGAAGTAAGGCCCAGTCCTACTCATTAACCAGTAATTATTTACTCGTATAATTTACTCGTTATTTGAATAAACTTCCCTTTTATGTTTTATGTAAATTCTAACGTAAATCGTAACTTGGCTGATAGTTTCGCATGTTTCATTTGCAGCCCGCAGTGAATTCCTGGCTCGTTGCGGACCTATTCAAATGCTCCGCGGACTCATTTGAGACCGCAGATTCTGGTTGGGAAACACTATTCTAAAGTATAAGCATGGCTTCTCTGTGCTCCTGTCAAATTACATTTTCTGTAACCTGTAAACTTAAACTTAATAATGACAGAGTTCGAACAACTATATTTAATTCAAATCAATATTATACAAAATTGACCTACATTTTATTATTTCATATAAATTTCAGCTTTCTGAAACACTTCTTGAAAGCGGGAAAGACAATTTCTCATTATATTTAAAGACATGCTGGAGGCATTTGTCCGATTATGCATCACTGAGAGAGGTGGCTGCCTCGAGTCTAAAGAGCAAGTATGTTATCATAATCTATTGAATTTTCCTAATTTACATTCATCACCACCATTATTCACGGATCCCCACAATAAATTTTGAAATTGGTATTTATTACTATTCCTAAGTAAGTTAAAATTACTTTACTTAATTTAAATGGTAAACATTTTTGATAGGCTTAATACCAGACATAAATAAATCTAAATTTCATAGATAAATTAAATATACTAAGGCTGCTGTAAACTCAACAAACATAATATCAAATTTGAGGTCGAACACCCTTTTGGTGTTTTTGGAATACTGAAAAGTTCCAATAACGTACGCGATGGCATTTTGGTAGAATCGCCGATAGTTTTTGTCAGCGTGACGTGTTTTTATTAAACAACTTATGTGCTTATTCTCGTTGAATCACAAATTTTCCCTGGCATATGCATGTATTGTTCCACGAGGCCTACGATAACTTTTTTTTTCTTGTGCGGATTTATGAGTTCAGTGTGGAAACAAGTTAGAATACTATATTATAAAAATCGGTGAGGAGAATCGGCATTATAAAATATTAAAACTAAAATCTAAAACGGAAGATTTCACCATTAGTTTTGTTTTGGCAGTCTCGTAGTAGATTGAAAACGCTTTTGAGACATTGTAAATTTGTATTATATTAGGATTTCTTTAAATTGTGTACAACTATACAATATAGTAACTGAAATCGAAACATGGTGAATTGTTCGCGCGATGTACCTTTTGTCGATTTTAAAACTAACGATGGAGCCCAATACGACTTTTTCTCCGTATGTGACGATATATAAGATAATTAATGCAAAATATATCGATCAATTTTTTTTTGCAATATTTTAAATTACAATCGTCCGTATTTTGTCCATATCTTTAAAATAATTTTGAGTGCCGAAAAAACAAATCAAATTTGACTAACCTCAAAATACGATTCCGGTCTACTTATAGTTGGCAGTTTGAGACGTATTATACGCAGTTTTTAAATAGTGATTTTTCATTTTAATAATCGTAAAAGTTTTCTCGACTAAATTCAAGTAACGAGAACACCATTAAATTACTATGAAATTACTATCACAAGACATTTTAAATGCTTGCACCGGCTATGAATTGAATATTTTACTCGAGAAAAAACTTTTTATCCACTGCGATCCTACTTATATGTAATGTCACATTTGAATTTACGCTCGTTGTCATATTTCGACGCTACTGGTGTCAAATTTTATTAATGATGTTATTACTTCTTTTGACAGTCACAAAATTAGCCAAGTCATTATTTTAATAAGTAATCGAATGGCTCGCGGAGCCCCTAAGTTTCTCTCACCGAGCACATTGAGAACCTCGGCACTAATAGACCAAAGAAGAAATTTTCGTAAGAGTGTTTGAAGTATCGTTGTACATGTTTAATACCTGAGTTCTAGGCAGAATATTGTACAATTTTAGCATCTCTTCGAAAATTAGCTGTTTGCATCTAATATTTAAATATTTACTCCAGCTTACCATATTAAGATTTTGTGGCAACGCTTCCAAATGGCCAAAAACTTAATATGGATACGCATTATCGCGATAGTTACCTTATGGGCAGGCTTGTCTATGGTAACGTCTCATGGGATGGGACAACACACATTTGTATTTTACGTGAGACACGAAATCCGTATGATTTTCGGGAAAATGATGGTAAAAAATTTCATTATGGATTCCGTTTCCATATATTTGAGCATAGCCCTCTTGTTAGTTATAAAGAGCAAATATGTTCAGCATTAACAATATACTTCGTGAAGGGGCTGACACATAGGTATGAATATAAAGTTAACAAAGTCCGTAAATGTTGTTGTTTCGCATGTCTCTTCTTACATGTAGTCCTATTTATTAGACGCTAAACCTAAATTTAACAATTTTTATTGAATTTTATCACAATGGGAATCCCATGGGATGGGATGGGAATGGGATAAAAAAAACATGATCCATAGACAGGCCTGCTTATGTCTATATTTATTAGCATGTGTCGCATAATCATATAATGTTATTTATTTTGTTAAATGCAATTCGAAACTGATTTGTTTTTTCCAATCGTGTGAATTATACTTGTATATAAGTTGTATATCTATCAACAAATATTAGTTGTAATTTTTCGGGAAACCTGCAGACAGAGTATTATTTTTATTATATTGAGTATAAACTCAGCTTTGGTTTGTCTGTCAAAAGAACTTTTCTATGAAAACCCCCAAAATACTTTATAATATCATGATTCGCACAACCATAGTTTTTTTCTGGCTAATAAGCGAAAAAGACAAGAATAAATTTTAGCAATATAAAATCGTGTTTTTGTCATATTACTGCCCAATATTCGGGTTAAAATTTGCATTACTTGGTTCCAAATTTTGTCAGATTTTCGTCATTCCTGAGAAGGAACTTTTTTCCTTGTGTTTGCAGTAATGATTTAGACACCAGTTAGTTTAGACACCAGAGCGCTCTCATAATTTTATATGGCAAAGTCTTTAGAACCGGACCCGTGTTCATTTCTACGTCGGCATGAAACTTAATATTCTACTGCAAAAAACTGACTGTAATTTAGCATTAAAAAGGTATCAGCAATTCTTTACTGGGTAATGGTTTTCAAACGATGGGGCGCGCCTTGTAAAATGGGCGTAGATAATTTTTGAGGGGGGATGTAGCTAATTTTTGGTTGTTGGACTTGCGTTTTTTGGATATTTACATTAATTCTTAAATGGCAACTCATTTCTATGTATAATGAATTAAATTGAGCACACAAAAGCATGTCTATATATCCTGTGTCATTTCTATACGTTTATTGCGTCCTACATTGATAGCATAGTCATTATTATCCTGCATAGGATTTACTGATTTAATTTTATGAGCAAATCTGGCTAATCTCATATATGTAATTTGAAATTATCATGGTCTATGACAGGGGTCGGCAACCTTTTGAACTCAGCGTGCCATTTTATGACTAATAAGCACCTTCGCGTGCCAAACATTTTTATGTGTTTGGTTTGCATAGTCAACTACCTGATTTGAATAGTAAGAGAATGTAAAACAGATTTATTTTTTAGGATAACGTACATGGAAATTAGCTAACGCGAGATTTCGGCATTCGGCATCTCTACCTTCGACCTGTCTTTGCACGACTTAGTTAATAGGTTTGAAGGCCATTCACGATTAGTTTTGTAGCCAGAAAAGATGTGAACGCGTCAATACTAAAGAAAACAAAATTTATTCCATCATTTTTGTTAGGGATACATGTAGCGAACGCTGTAATGATCAAAACTTTGGCTTCAGTGAGGTACCGAGTCAGTCAGGCGCGCGACCAGGATTTTCAAAAAGCAGGGTGGTCAAAATGGAAAATTTCCATTTCCTGCTGAAACAGTCTCCGCGATTAAGCGCTCGTAAGAAGACTTTTTTAGTGTATACCGACTTTTCTGTCGCGTAAAATATTCAATTCACGACATCTACGAGAATCTATAAAACTTTCTTCTATATTGATATAATCGTGTCCAACGTAACTCGCGGTTGCGTCTTCTTTCGTCAAAATATAAACATTACTAGTTGTTACATCGAGTATCGCATTCACTTGATTTTTGTATTGACTCAAACATTGCGTCCGTTTAACTTGTGTAGTAATTCAGTTGTTATTGTTGACGCCGTAATTTCCCTTGATTGACAGTGTGCTTCTACACACTCTATTACAAAACAATTGGGAGAGTCTTCGTGGCAATTGCTTGCCCAGACATGTATCGCTTAGTCAGGGATAGTTTTGGTAATTTGCTTTAGATAGCGCTTTACTTTTGCAGAGAATGGCGCTCGTTTCGTTGTAGTTTGTAAATAAGTTAAAATTGTTCAGCGACCTTGACTTTTTGTTTTGACAGAAGGACAATTAAATAATGTAGATTATGGCTGCCCCACATAGGCCCAGTTTAAGGATATTTTATGAGCATTAGATTGCCTTCGTGATTGTTTTTACAGTTATAGTTTAATTAATTGATTTGTTCGAATTTCATTGACGAATGATTTCATGTCCAACTTATGATAATTTAAGCCTGGAATAGCAGACAAATTCCGTATGTTATACTTTGTAATTCTATCTGATTTGCGAAGTTATTTAATAGTAATTTGGTTCAAATTGTTGTTGGATTGAGGATGCAAACTTGGGGCTTGGAAGACCGCGTTATTGAACTGTTAATAAATATCTAGTGTGCAGTCGGTGTCGTCCAGGTCACAAAGAACGGCTGTTACGCTAGTCTAAAATACCGCCCAATCTGTTGACGTAAAAATATGAGATAAACATGCCTACCGGTAATTGTATTTAGTTTCAAAACTTTTATTGTGATCTTACGAATTCGTTGTCGCCGTTAGAAAAATCTCAAGATCTGTATTAAAAATCCCACACAGTACAATTAAACACATATAAAGTATATATCAGTAAATCAAAAATACATATTTATTGCCTCGAAATCCCGCGGAAGGATTTTTTGCTGTGCAAAGTAATCACAATCCATGACCGATACGGTCATATATATATTGTCTTGCTTTATTCTAATTTACTTGTGTTAAATTTAACCTGCGGTTGCGTCGACAAAATAAATGCTTCACTAATCACTACTCTAAACTACCACGGCAATCCGCGGACATAAAAATGTGTAGGAAACTTCCCGGTTATATGTAGTTTTGATCCCTATTTTTGCCATTTTGCGAATTTGACAAATCTGAGCTGTATTTGCAACAATGACTCCGCTCCATCGCGATGCTGCCACTCAGATTATTTTCAAGATGAAACCGTTGGAAAAATCCCAAGTCTGCTATAAAATTTCATGAAGTAAAATTTATTTTTGTACAGTAAAAATTGGTTGAATACATTTTAAATAATTATTATAACCACCTTTTCTGTTGAAACCATTATTGATATTCTGTTGAGCGTTGGAAGTTAAATTGTATTTTAAATAACGATAACATATAAGTGTATTAGGATAACCTTAAATATCACACCCATTGGTACTGGTTTAACCTTATGGTTCGTGTCCTAAAATTAAATTTTCTATAATTTACTATAGCCGTAAATAACCTTGAATGTATACCATCTACAATCCCTGTGGCTAATGTAACTTATTGAAAATTATTTGTTGAGATATATATTTTTAGTTGTTGGGAAGAAAAAGACCGGAATATTAATGAAAATATAACGCACAATGCCTGTGTTACATAAACATTTTAATTAAGCCTCCCAAGTTTCGCGCTAACTAGTTAACAATGTGCTACAAAAACACAGATAGTTAGGGCGAAAGTTTTTGTCAATAAGCACGTTGCAAATACGTGGATGGAACGTAAATGATGAAATAAATTAGGAAAAATGTTTACGTTCCCTTGTGAGGCGCGCCCCACCGTTTGAAAACCAATGAACCAGTAAATAATTGGCTCGTCAATATTTATATGATGAAATACAATATAATGCACTGACAGAACATTAAAATTAAGTACAAAATGTAATTTTCGTGGAAATCAGCAAATAATTTTAGAATAAACGAAAAATTAATAATTTATTTTTTTAAACTTTGAGTATAAGCTTAGCTTCTCTGTGTTCCTGTCAATTACAATTCCAAAGATTGATAATGACATAGTTCGAACAACTATATCCATTCTCTGTATTTCTGTCAAATAGCATTTATTGTGATTTATATAACTTGATAGTGTCTTAGGTCAACGAAATTTAGTTTCACCTAAAGTTAGATAGACTCGGTATACACATGATCATGACATCAAACTGATTTTTATTTATGTATTTTTAATATAAGCTTACTTTTGCTTCACCTCTGCCAAACAGCATTTTTTGTGATTTATAAATCCAATACTTGATAATGAAACTATACATTTATTTTCAGTTTTCTAAAACACTGCTTGGAAGAGTCATTGCAGAATCGATATTGTTAACAGTCTGGTGCATCACGGAGTGAGATGGAAGCCTATATAGTCGAAAGAGTAAAGAGCAAGTATGTAATCTTATAAATCTTTCAATTCATATTTTGTCAGGTATAAACATATATCATGTTAAATCCCGCTAGTCAGGAAGAGCTGCAAATATTTGAATTATCCTCAGAAGATGTCCAAAATATTTTGCCCAGTTTTATTGATACAATTCCGTAAAGTCATGTAATGCAATGGTTTCTGCACGCTAGTTCACGGGCAGGTGTTCAGTTTTTAGTCGGTTTGCTATAAATTTTGCTGCTTTGTTAATTTCGTATACTCAATTTCCGAAAAGACGCGGGTTATGTTTCTTTTTGGGCTTTCTGCTATCGATGGCAAGTATCGAAGTATGTATGTGCCAGTCGCCAGCAATGGGGTTATAATACTGGCAATGGGGCATTTGCGGTTGCATTCATACAATTGGTGGGGCCTTATTTTATAGTGTTTATTATATTCATATTTTATGGGTTTCTTTCCTCGCCATAGCGTTTTGTTAGTTTTTAAATAGTCCAGAAAAGAAGGGTTCAATCGAGTTTTTGGTGTTCGTTGGAGCTGTTCCAAGGTTTTGACGAGGGTCCTTTAAATTTAAACAGTTTTATATCATGGCTTTTTTCTATCACATCGTCCTCAAATTATGCAAATTTAACTACAGTTCATCTCAGATATTTAAACTTCCACGTTCAACAACTAATAAATTATCGTTGCTGGTTGTATAATGTGCGTAGTTAGTTGTACGTTTTAGTGAACCCGTCATCTCCACAGATGTCGCTCGCTTGGGTGTTTGTGCCTATATGATAGTGCCCTTAGATGCTTTCTGATTATGACTTTAAAAACATCTTGGGTTGTTATGGAAAACCCGGGATTTTCAAGATGAATCTTTTCATTTTCTATAACCTTGCACGAAATTAGACTTTCCATTTCTAGAATTTGAAAAATCACACAACGTTACTTAGTATTATTTTTTTCGATGGTGCCATTTCGCGAGAGTAGAAACAGACAGGTACAAATAGATATGCTGAAATATATATCCAATTCATATCGAATTATATATTCTGTCATTCGGTAACCCAAAACGTGACATAGTTCACATAATAACATAGTTCTAAAAATTACTGGTACATTCAAATTTTAACCCCCAAGTTGAAATTAGATCGAAATAATTAAATATTCTTCTATAATTAATCAATTTTTGTAAAATTTACCGTCTTCGAATACCACATTGTGCCACCACAACTTTTTGTTGAAAGTTTTTTTATATTAGCGCTCGATTTGATGGAATATTTAAATTTTTCCCCGCTAGGTCGGAAAAGTTCGAAATAGTTCAATATTATTGAAAAAACTTATTGTGTTTCAAGTATATTACCGCAATTGAGACTGTTTCTTAAGAAAAATAGAGATTTGGGAAAACACCCCCGCCATCTTGAAAATGACAAAATATTAGTTGTCCAGCTTGGGTTAGGGTTCGGGTTAAGAATGATTTAAAAATTTGAAATCTGCATTCGTTTTTCTTTTTTGAAAATTAATAAATGATCACTTCTAACTCTTTGATAAAGTGTAATAAATTGATAGGTTTGAAAGCACGTGACACGAGGACTTTTTATAATTTTTTTGGAATTTTCTGATTTTGTCGTAACGATGCTGATCAGTTTGATTTTTATTAGGGCTTGCGATTACTTTTGCAGAACAATGCAGTATTACACAATGGTATTTTGCGAAAATCCTAAGCTATGTGGTGAAAAGAGGAAAATAAACTGCAAAATTCTTGTTCCTTCATGTTCCATAGAAAACAGTTCCAAACAGGCTGGCAAGCCAGAAAATATCCAATTTACACTGCACACATGCCGAGTCATATTAATAAGGCCCTCGCTTGATCGTTTGTTCTTCTATTTTAGCTGATCCTCCTCTAATTAGTGGACATTTATAAACTTGTTTTGGTATCCCAAGGGCATGATACTGTAATATCGTTATACCATACCTAGTTCGTCGAATAGAGTCAAATAGAATAGTTTTTATTACTTTAACTTGTTCTTTATTTTAAAGTTGGAGATGGTTAGAATAATTTTAGGTTAAAACACATCCAAGTAACTGCGAACTGAAGGCGCTTAAATTCACCCAATAGGCTAGATAATTCCTCTGCTACAAATGTGGTGCACTGGTTTGTGCGTGTATTGGAAAAAGGAACACAATATACAAAAGGAAACTAATTCATAATATAGAGCCGAGATAAAATATTGCTCATGAGACAGAATGTTTTTGTGCGGTAAACTGTGTTTGGAAAGACAAAGTTTTGGCGTTGGTTTTAAATTTAGCCGACACATTACTGGAATGCTTTGCTTTTATTCATTTCGTATCACATGAATAAAAAAATAAATAAATAAAAATACGCTCGTTACGTTAATGAGCCTTGTTGGTTGTAATTGTGACAAAATTATACTACTTGAGATTTTGAAAAAATAAAAATGCGATTTCTACTTGCTTTCATGCAGGTACATCCTAAAACTCTCACCTGTGATGCGATTGTTTTGAAGTCATATTTTACAAATATGTTAACGTATCTATAAATATTATTATTGTTTGATTCAAATTTGAATAATTTTAAGTTGAAACACGTTCAAATATTAACTGAGGACAGCTAAACTAACCCAATATGCTAGGTTCATTTTGCAATAATATCGTCTGGCTTGAATATTAATTTTTTAACAAATGTTCATATTACGATCGTGCCTTGTTTACTTGTTTTATTTTATCAATAATTGCGGTATATTGAATTTTCATTTTTTTCAATTCCGGTTTGGAATGATTAAAATGAGTGTTCTACCTTTTGCTTAAAACAAACATCAATGTCGTTGTACAGTCAGTGCTGGTCAAACAAAATTAAAACGCTTTCGGAAAAAGGTATCGAGTATCGGTAATATCGGCAAAATATTTGGTATCGGTATTTGTATCGATATAGGCTAAATGTAGACTGATATGAAAATTATTTTTTGCTTTTCACGGTATTAGCCTCGTTAAGTATGAGCAATGCTGTTTCCCAACCGCGCGAATAGAAACGAGAATAGGACACCCACAGTAGCCAAACCCGATGAGTTTTCTAACCGAACGCCGATATTATTACCGTCAGTGTGCAATGTATTCAAACTAAATAACGTATCTGGACCCTGAACATTAATAAAACCTATTCAGCCGTCGCTGCTGAGCTCATTTTGCAAAAAAATTTTTAATGGCGTTTCTCGGTTAACCAAAACAGCCTGAGATGCCATTGAGGGCTTGTTGGAAGCGTATTTGTGTTTTCTATACACAAGAGGTCGCTAATGGACCATTCGTCGTACCGTATTCCGCGTACGTGAGAGAGCGATTTGTGTAAACAGAAATTCCTCACTCTTTTGTTCCGGGCCGTTGAGTCGTCATTTATTGGACACGTAGTGGACATAACGATCGTTTCAATATTATGTTGTTGTTCTTGTTCTTTGACACGTTTTTAAAAAGTCGCTTTTCTCTTCGAATACTGGACCAATTGCTTTGAAATTTTCAGTGGTTAAAGATTAATTTTTTCGCTAGAAGGCTATTACTTTTGTTTATTCTTAAATTTTATATGAATCCTACGAGATATGATATTTCATACAAAATTTCGCGGTATTTATTTTTACTCATGGGAACACTGTTTTACACTTATTTCAAGCGGTTTCGCGATCGATTGTCTTGCTCAGTACTACAGCTACTGTAGGTACCGGTACCGTAACGCAGTGAAATTGACTTATTCCTTCCGCGGTATTACTAATGCTGCAATGCAAGTTTTATAGCCTATCGTATGCGGAACGGAATATCAGACCTACAGGTTCGGTACCGGTACTGGTAGCTCAGTACGTAAGTACGATACTGGTACTGGTGCCGGTACCGGTGTCTTACCACAATGAAATTACCGTAACTTATTCTTTCATGGTCCTACCAGTGCAGTAATGCAAGCGTTGTAGCACTTGTAGCCTACTATATTTGTTTATTTTGATGAGAGTCTACTGGAAACAACATAAAATTTAAAAGGGAAGAATTGTTCTGTGATCAATTATCTGTCCTAAAGTGTAAACAACATAAATTTTGCAAGGGAACAACTGTTCTGTGATCAATTACCGTATATGGCCTACAGTGTACAGGTAAGATGCTGGCTGACTGCTAACCGGTACTGGTAGCTCAGTACGTAAGTACGATACTGGTACTGGTGCCGGTACCGGTGTCTTACCACAATGAAATTACCGTAACTTATTCTTTCGCGGTCTTACCAGTGCAGTAATGCAAGCGTTGTAGCACTTGTAGCCTACTATATTTGTTTATTTTGATGAGAGTCTACTGGAAACAACATAAAATTTGAAAGGGAAGAATTGTTCTGTGATCAATTATCTGTCCTAAAGTGTAAACAACATAAAATTTGCAAGGGAACAACTGTTCTGTGATCAATTACCGTATATGGCCTACAGTGTACAGGTAAGATGCTGCCTGACTGCTAACTCAGTACCGCTTGACACGTTTTTAAAGTCGCTTTTCTCTTCGAATACTGGACCAATTGCTTTGAAATTTTTAGTGGTTAAAAATGAAAATTTTCTCCAGAAGGCTATTACTTTTTTTTTTGCTATGACGTCATCAAAATTATGTGACTCTACGTGTCCATATATTTGAGCATAGCTCTCTTGTCATATGTGAGCTAGCTCGTGTGCGTAATAGTGGTTTTGCTGTTTGTTTCTCTAACAAAATGATACCACAGACAATGCCGCAGCGGTAATCGTAGCCGAGCAATGACGTGCTATTTTTGAGTAGGTCACTTGCGTTCAGCATCGCGTCGGCCGTATCTTTCGTGTTGTGATTATCTTGTGAGAATAAGTTGACGTAATCAATAGTAAACAAACTGCTTTACTATTCGAAAGTGACTTATATTATCAGCTGCTCGTCGTTCGGTCATAGCGCAATGTATTTAACATACTGCTTTACTATTCGAAAGAGACTTATATTATCAGCCGCTCGTCGATCGTCATGGGTAATGGTTGTTTATGGACAGAAAACTATTGCCATCTCGCTGAAATTACTTTCTTTCAAGTAATAACGTATTCTTTGTGTGTTTCTTAGCTTTCAAATACTTACAGACATAAAACTCGTAAAATTGAAAATATGCCAAAGAAAAATGACGCCCTACCGCGATTACGAACACTCGGACAAGCATATATCAAGCTTGAAAACGATGCAAAAGTGTCTTATTGGTTTTTGTTTTGACATACGTCCACGATAAGACGTATACGTAACGGATATTAACTCTTACTCACTAGTATCTTTCGTGTTATGATTATCTCGTGAGAATAAGTTGACGTAATCAATAGTAAACAAACTGCTTTACTATTCGAAAGTGACTTATATTATCAGCTGCTCGTCGTTCGGTCATAGCGCAATGTATTTATTTATCATTTGACGATGCAGTAAACAGTAATCATACTGCTTTACTATTCGAAAGAGACTTATATTATCAGCCGCTCGTCGATCGTCATGGGTAATGGTTGTTTATGGACAGAAAACTATTGCTATCTCGCTGAGATTACTTTCTTTCAAGTAATAACGTATTCTTTGTGTGTTTCTTAGCTTTCAAATACTTACAGACATAAAACTCGTAAATTTGAAAATATGCCAAAGAAAAATGACGCCCTACCGCGATTACGAACACTCGGACAAGCATATATCAAGCTTGAAAACGATGCAAAAGTGTCTTATTGGTTTTTGTTTTGACATACGTCCACGATAAGACGTATACGTAACGGATATTAACTCTTACTCACTAGTCATAGCAGAGCCATATTGTTATAAGCGCTTAACTGCTATCCCGGCTAAATTGGGTTGTCTTATTATTTGAAATTTTTTGAATCTGAAAAATTGTGTCGCATGAACAATGCTTGCAAACTGTTACTTTTACCTAGTTCGGACTGCACACTTGAGATAATAATTACATAGCATGTAAACGTCGGCAATTACTGCTTTAAAATATTGATATTGGCTTTTTATCGTTGTTGTCGATAGGGTTGCCACTTCTGGATACATTTTTTTTCGAATCGAATCTCGAATCAAAACTTTTCGAATCGAATCTTTCCGAATCTGATTCCATTAACCTTTTTTTTTATTACATGCGTCAAAAAAGCTCAAATCTAGAAGAAAAAAATTTGAAAATGGAATAGGCTATATAGCAAGGATGATAAGGGTTTTTCAGTGAATAAGCCACACTTATTTTCATCATGATAAAAAAGATGTAGGTCATAGATATCACTAATAAATGCATTGATGAAAAACTTGCTGTTGCAACTTATCTGTGAGTCTTGCAATACTGAGTTATTGTGTTATACTTGTATCAGGGCTGAGGCAATTTGATGGAATTCATATGAGAAAATAAGCAGGGAACAGTTGTACTGTTATGTCGTAAACACAGTAACAGCACTGCTTTTCCTTGTCCCACACCAGTATATGTGACCGTGGTATTTCCCTTCTTGTTATATTGAATTAAGGCCGGCCTTATTACCGATTCTTTATCTTCAAAATCTTAGTACAATATTTTATATTTATGCTAGCAGCATAGAGTAATACGACAAAAACATTCTAATTGCATCTGAATTACTATAAATGGGAAATGCTTACAAGAATATGATTGAAGACGATAAAATTAACCACGATTAAATTAAATTCGATAAAAACAATCGTTCATCCGACTACGATTGCGAACAAAAATTTCCATAAATATTAGAGAAAGTATTATTTGTGGCTAACAGCGTTATTGGCCAACTCGGGCTTCATTATTAATGTGGACTACGTTTAATTTCGTAATTCAGAAAGTCCAAATGTGCATAATGAACGCCGCGCTGACGAGCGATAATTGGTTGCCGCTTTATCTCGATCGGACATGGTCGCTGGGGCTAAAGTAAGACGACATTCGCACAGTATGCTCGGTCTGGTATGAAATCTGCCACGTGTTGATGTAAAACAGTGCACAAGTTGCCATTCCTCAAGTATTATTTACTCCCACCTGTCCGTTATGACATTTGCTCGAAATAATTCGAAATGTTTTATTCGCTTGTATCGCGCTAACAAAATTAAAAGTAAATACTACTTTTTTTTGTAACAGCTGAAAAAAGACGTGTATGTACTATTACATTATGTCCCCCTGATTTCGTTTACCGCCACTCGAGTGGAAGCCTGACAAACGCAAACAAAATAAATATATATTTTAGGATGAGAAACATGATTGTCAATTAACATTGCCGGCCGATGAACTCATTCAGTAATAGTTCTCTTCAAATGTACGCAAAATATTGCTCTCAGAACAAAGTTTAAATTAAATTTCAATCAAAATTAAACATTATCTAGACGTCGGTGGCCGATTCTTTATCCAATCATGCCAGGGCGTACAATAACTTAGTCGCAGCGCAGGTGTGCTGTTGAAAATTTTCATCAAAATTGTCACGAATTTTCAGGTATACGATCCATTTAAATTCGCGCATAATGGAAACTTCGGCTATTTAGTGGAAAACTGAACTCGCAGTTTGCTGGTAATTACGCCACACATCATCTCGAGTGATGCGTAAAAGAGTGTGTTGTGTCGAACTTGAAACAAATGACGGCAGACAAGTAAAAAAGTCAATCACGAAAAATTCATTTTCATTTATTTACGTCCCGTAATTTGTTGCTATTTGGAGTGCCGCATAAACGCATTCGGCAGTTTTAACGCCACCGAAAACAACGATTAACAAATGTTCAATGTTTTTTTTTCGGTCCCGTAATTTGGTGTTATTTGGAGTGCTGCATAAACGCATTCGGTAGTTTTAACAGCGCCGAAAACAACGATTAACACACGTTCAATGTTTTTTTTTCGGTCCCGTAATTTGGCGTTATTTGGAGTGCCGCATAAACACACTCTGGCAGATTTTAAGCCGCCGAAAACGACGATTTAACAAACGTTCAATGTTTTTTTTTCGCTAAATCGCTCTCTTTTTCCGAATCGCGTAAATCTGATTCGAATCGATCCGGAAAAGATGCGATTCGAATCGATCCGATTCGTAAATCCAAAAGTGGCATCCCTAGTTGTCGAATCGATATCGGCGACAAGTAGTATTGGTACATCACTCATGTTGGAATTTCTAGTATAATGTAATGGACGTTAATGTAATGTTTAAAATTGATATCCACCGGATGCGTTATTGAATCAAATGATATGTTGTAAAACAATGTACTCTCTCACTGCAAACATTAAAAACTCGTATGATATCAAATAGCATCTCTTATTAGGCCATCTTAAGCGTGTAATTGGTTACACATACTACTACTAAGATTCATTTCCTTATCCACAGACAAAGTTTAATTGTTTTATTCCGTATATATATTTGACCCGGGGTTATTTGAAAGTTATCGGGCATTTGGTGAATGACCGCTCATAGACTACTCTCTTTGAGGCAATTTCATCTCCTGTTCGTGGAAAGAAAATAGGCATGTTGAAGTAAACAAAATCTTGTATCGGTCTTGTCTTCTCATATTCTTGTTGGTTTATTATTATTTCGGTATTTCGGATCATTGCGAGTCGGCTATTCAAGAGTTAATTCGCATTAGAAGTTTTTCGTTTAAGTAGTGTTAATTCAATTACCGTAATAAACTGGTTGTTGGCTTGTATTATATTTTGGTTAAATTGGTTCAATAATATTGCATAAATTAATGTTGCTATTGTTTGCATTTTTCGAAATTAAGTATGTTGTCGACTTACTTAAGTTGGTTGCAAACTTTAGCAACCCTATACATTAATAGTTTTGGCTTCTACATTATGCGTTTCGCACATATCATTTTTGTTTGTACTTTATTCATGTAGACTGGATATTTCATTGCCAGTGATAGACATCAATCTTATTCAAAGTTGTGAAATTGTTATTATCGAGAAAACTGGCAGGTTATAAGTCGAAGGTAGATGATGACGCGCAGCGTCACCGCCCAACACGTTATAGGCGTCTTGTAGAGCCTCATCATACGAAATAAGTTGCTCATAATTTACTTCCTCTACTATGAAAAATGCATAATAACCTAATGTATATATATTTTTACAGGATTCCTCAATTAAGAAACTGGACGACTCTTTCTGTTTTTCAAAAGAGAATAAAACTCAATTATTCAGATAGGAAGAAGAGTTTTATTAAAGATAACTAAGATGTGCAAGACACACAAGACTTTGATATAGAAAAATTCACTGTTTGTTTGAGACCGAATCCCATTGCCATAGGTACTTTAAGCTCGCATGCATGTGCACGGATTACCAATATGTGGTAGCAAACAAATGCATTGGGCAGCACACACAATTGTCTTTATATTGAATAAGACTGTTGTTTAAAGCTATACCAAAATGCCATACACACTGTAAAAGGATTATATATATGTGAAAGTTTAACACGTGTCAACCCGTAAGGAACTAACTATTTTTTTGATTTGAATAATTGTAAACGGATTCTTGATTGTATATTTATTAATAAGTTGAATCATAGCTCAGAAAACTAAATACAATTGTTATTTGTTTTTAACACCCTGCAATGTAATCCTGTATTTGATGTCCTGGTGTGGAAAATTTAAAAAAATTCTTTCGTTTCACGTTATATTTTTATTACTGTTATTATATGTTACTGATTCGTGATTTATATTATTGTTTATTACTGATATTGTATATTTTTTAATCAATAAGCTTTTTTGTAATATGCTATTTCCATATTTCGCTAACTTTTTTGCCGTAGTCATTATTTTCTATTGTATTTCTTAAGATATTTTCAACAGGAAAACAAGATATCGTGGCGACGACAAAGGGAGAAAAGTATTGACAGGGCTTGCAATAGCTTTTTTTTTTAAATACTTTATTCATTATAGATAGATTTAGACCCCTCCCCGCCATTAGGGATAATAGGGATTTTATTAGGCTTAGATATTTTTAATGTTATTCTAGCATTTCAGGCACACAATTATGAAGTCACTGGAAAAATCAAGAAAAGACGGATAGATAGAAAATCTACAAATTACATGTAAATAATTTTCGAATTTTATAAGGTCTAGATATTTTTAATGGTATTCTAGCTTCTCAGGCACAGAATTATGAAGAAGTAAGGAAAAGACTGATACAAGGAAACAATGAAGAAATTAGGAAAAGACTGGAACAAGGAAAATCTACAAATTGAATGTAAATATTTTTACAAATTTTATTAGGCTTAGATATTGTTGACACTATCTTAGCTTCTCAGGCACAGAATTTTGAAGGCACTAAAGAAAGTGAAAGAAGACGGAACCAGAGACAAATCCAAAATACCGGTAAATATGTTACATTTGTTTCATTAGGCAGTCTTACTTTTTCCATTTAGTGTTCATTTCGATTTTATTTCGATATAATATTTTTCTGATTATATTATTACTGATACGATATTGCACCGAGTAATATGTTTATTGCTGGCATTTAATATGTATTATTAAAGCTCTTTTTAGTATTATGTTGTATCCATACTTGCCTATCTCATTTGTCGTAATGATTATTTTCTCTTCTATTTTTGAGATATTTTCAACTGGAAACGATATCGTGACACCGAAAAAAGAAGAAAAGTATTAACAGGGCTCGTCATGGCTTTTTTGTTTTTAATATTTTATTTGTTATAGATAGATTTAGATTCATTTCCCCCCATTAGGAATACAGGCCATTAGGAATAATAGGCTTTTTCTTAGGCTTAGAAGTTTTTAATGTTATTCTAGCTTTTCAGGCACAGAATTATGAAGAAGTAAAGAAAGGACTGATACAAGGAAACAATGAAGAAATTAGTAAAAGACTGAAACAAGGAAAATCTACAAAGGGAATATAAATATTTTTACAAATTTTATTAGGCTTAGATATTGTTAAAATTATCTTAGCTTCTCAGGTACAGAATTTTGAAGGCACCAAAGAAAGTGAAAGAAGACGGAACCAGAGACAAATCTGAAATACCGGTAAATATGTTACATTTGTTTCATTAGGCAGGCTTACTTTTTCCTAGTGTTCATTTCGATATAATATTTACTGATTATATTAATACTGATACAATAATGCACCGAGTAATATGTTTATTGCTGGCATTTAATATGTATTAATAAAGCTCTTTTTAGTAATATGTTGTATCCATACTTGCATATCTCATTTGTCATAATCATTATTTTTTCTTCTATTTTTGAGATATTTTCAACAGCAAACGATATCGTGACACCGACAAAAGAAAAAAAAAGTATTAACAGGGCTCGTCATGGCTTTTTTGTTTTTAATATTTTATTTGTTATAGATAGATTTAGATTCATTCCCCCCAATTAGGAAAGCTCCCCATTAGGAATACCCGCCATTAGGAATAATAGGGTTTTTATTAGGCTTAGATATTTTTGATGTTTTTCTAGCTTTTCAGGCACAGAATTATGAAGAAGTAAGGAAAAGACTGATACAAGGAAACAAGGAAGAAATGAGGAAAAGACTGAAACAAGGAAAATCTACAAATTGAATGTAAATATTTTTACAAATTTTATTAGGCTTATTATTGTTAAAATTATCTTAGCTTCTCAGACACAGAATTTTGAAGGCACTGAAGAAAGTGGAAGAAGACGGAACCAGAGACGACTCTAAAATACCGGTAAATATGTTATATTTGTTTCATTAGGCAGGCTTACTTTTTCCATTTAGTGTTCATTTCGATTATATTTCGATATAATCTTTTTCTTGATTATATTATTACTGATACAATATTGCACAGAGTAATATGTTTATTGCTGTCATTTAATCTGTATTAATAAAGCTCTTTTTAGTAATATGTTGTATCCATACTTGCCTATCTCATTTGTCATAATCATTATCTTCTCTTCTATTTTTGAGATATTTTCAACTGGAAACGATATCGTGACACCGACAAAAGAAGAAAAAAGTATTAACAGGGCTCGTCATGGCTTTTTTGTTTTTAATATTTTATTTGTTATAGATAGATTTAGATTCATTTCCCCCCATTAGGAATACAGGCCATTAGGAATAATAGGCTTTTTATTAGGCTTAGAAGTTTTTAATGTTATTCTAGCTTTTCAGGCACAGAATTATGAAGAAGTAAAGAAAGGACTGATACAAGGAAACAATGAAGAAATTAGTAAAAGACTGAAACAAGGAAAATCTACAAAGGGAATATAAATATTTTTACAAATTTTATTAGGCTTAGATATTGTTAAAATTATCTTAGCTTCTCAGGTACAGAATTTTGAAGGCACCAAAGAAAGTGAAAGAAGACGGAACCAGAGACAAATCTGAAATACCGGTAAATATGTTACATTTGTTTCATTAGGCAGGCTTACTTTTTCCTAGTGTTCATTTCGATATAATATTTACTGATCATATTAATACTGATACAATAATGCACCGAGTAATATGTTTATTGCTGGCATTTAATATGTATTAATAAAGCTCTTTTTAGTAATATGTTGTATCCATACTTGCATATCTCATTTGTCATAATCATTATTTTTTCTTCTATTTTTGAGATATTTTCAACAGCAAACGATATCGTGACACCGACAAAAGAAGAAAAAAGTATTAACAGGGCTCGTCATGGCTTTTTTGTTTTTAATATTTTATTTGTTATAGATAGATTTAGATTCATTCCCCCCCCCCCCCCCCCCATTAGGAATACCCGCCATTAGGAATAATAGGGTTTTTATTAGGCTTAGATATTTTTGATGTTTTTCTAGCTTTTCAGGCACAGAATTATGAAGAAGTAAGGAAAAGACTGATACAAGGAAACAAGGAAGAAATGAGGAAAAGACTGAAACAAGGAAAATCTACAAATTGAATGTAAATATTTTTACAAATTTTATTAGGCTTATTATTGTTAAAATTATCTTAGCTTCTCAGACACAGAATTTTGAAGGCACTGAAGAAAGTGGAAGAAGACGGAACCAGAGACGACTCTAAAATACCGGTAAATATGTTATATTTGTTTCATTAGGCAGGCTTACTTTTTCCATTTAGTGTTCATTTCGATTATATTTCGATATAATCTTTTTCTTGATTATATTATTACTGATACAATATTGCACAGAGTAATATGTTTATTGCTGTCATTTAATATGTATTAATAAAGCTCTTTTTAGTAATATGTTGTATCCATACTTGCCTATCTCATTTGTCATAATCATTATCTTCTCTTCTATTTTTGAGATATTTTCAACTGGAAACGATATCGTGACACCGACAAAAGAAGAAAAAAGTATTAAAAGGGCTCGTCATGGCTTTTTTGTTTTTAATATTTTATTTGTTAAAGATAGATTTAGATTCATTCCCCTCATTAAGAATACCCGCCATTAGGAAAAATAGGGTTTTTATTGGGCTTAGATGTTTTTAATGTTATTCTAGCTTTTCAGGCACAGAATTATGAAGAAGTAAGGGAAAGACTAATAATACAAGAAACAATGAAGAAATTAGGAAAAGACTTAAACAAGGAAAAACTACAAATTGAATGTAAATATTTTTACAAATTTTATTAGGCTTAGATTTTGTTAATATTATCTTAGCTTCTCAGGCACAAAATTTTGAAGGCACTGAAGAAATTGAAGGAAGACGAAATCAGAGACAAATCTAAAATACCGGTAAATATGTTACATTTGTTTCATTAGGCAGGCTTACTTTTTCCATTTAGTGTTTATTTCAATTTTATTTCGATATAATATTTACTGATTATATTATTACTGATACAATAATGCTCCAAGTATTTGGTTTATTGCTGGCATTTAATATGTAATAATAAAGCACTTTTCCGTAATATGTTGTATCCATACTTGCCTATCTTGTTTGTCATAATCATTATTTTCTCTTTTGTTTTTGAGATATTTTCAACTGGAAACGATATCGTGACACCGACAAAAGAAGAAAAGTATTAACAGGGCTCGCCATGACTTTTTTGTTTTTAATATTTTATTTGTTATAGATAGAATTAGATGCATTCCCCCCATTAGGAATACCCGCCATTAGGAATAATAGGGTTTTTATTAGGCTTATATATTTTTAATGTTATTCTAGTTTTTAAGGCACAGAATTATGAAGAAGTAAAGAAAAGACTGATACAAGGAAACAACGAAGAAATTAGGAAAAACTGAAACAAGGAAAATCTACAAATTAATTGTGAATATCTCTACAAATTTTATTAGGCTTAGATATTGTTAATATTATCTTAGCTTCTCAGGCACAGAATTTTGAAAGCACTGAAGAAATTGAAAGAAGACGGAACCAAAGACAAATCTAAAATACCGGTAAATATGTTACATTTGTTTTATTAGGCAGGCTTACTTTTTCCATTTAGTGTTCATTTTGATTTTAATTCGATATAATATTTTTCTGATTATATTATTACTGATACAATAATGCACCATGTATTATGTTTATTGCATGCATTTAATATTTATTAATAAAGCTTTTTTTAGTAATATGCTGTAATCATACTTGCCTATTTTATTTGTATTAATCATCATTTTCTCTTCTATTTTTGAGATATTTTCAACTGGAAACGATATCGTGACAACGACAAAAGAAGGAAAGTATTAACAAGGCTCGCCATAGTTATTTTGTTTTTAATATTTTATTTGTTATAGATAGATTAGTCCCATCCCCGCCATTAGGAATAATAGGGTTATTATTAGGCTTAGATATTTTTAATGTTATTCTAGTTTTTCAGGCACATGATTATGAAGAAGTAAAGAAAGGACTGATACAAGGAAACAATGAAGAAATTAGTAAAAGACTGAAACAAGGAAAATCTACAAAGGGAATATAAATATTTTTACAAATTTTATTAGGCTTAGATATTGTTAATATAATCTTAGATTCTCAGGTACAGAATTTTGAAGGCACCAAAGAAAGTGAAAGAAGACGGAACCAGAGAAAAATCTGAAATACCGGTAAATATGTTACATTTGTTTTATTAGGCAGGCTTACTTTTTCCTAGTGTTCATTTCGATTTTATTTCGATATAATATTTACTGATTATATTATTACTGATACAATAATGCACCGAGTAATATGTTTATTGCTGGCATTTAATATGTATTAATAAAGCTCTTTTTAGTAATATGTTGTATCCATACTTGCATATCTCATTTGTCATAATCATTATTTTCTCTTCTATTTTTGAGATATTTTCAACAGGAAACGATATCGTGACACCGACAAAAGAAGAAAAAAGTATTAACAGGGCTCGTCATGGCTTTTTTGTTTTTAATATTTTATTTGTTATAGATAGATTTAGATTCATTTCCCCTTATTAGGAATACCCGCCATTAGGAATAATAGCGTTTTTATTAGGCTTAGATATTTTTGATGTTTTTCTAGCTTTTCAGTCACAGAATTATGAAGAAGTAGGGAAAAGACTGATACAAAGAAACAAGGAAGAAATGAGGAAAAGACTGAAACAAGGAAAATCTACAAATTGAATGTAAATATTTTTACAAATTTTATTAGGCTTAAATATTGTTAATATCATCTTAGCTTCTCAGACACAGAATTTTGAAGGCACTGAAGAAAGTGAAAGAAGACGGAACCAGAGACGTCTCTAAAATACCGGTAAATATGTTATATTTGTTTCATTAGGCAGGTTTACTTTTTCCATTTAGTGTTCATTTCGATTATATTTCGATATAATCTTTTTTTTGATTATATTATTACTGATACAATATTGCACCGAGTAATATGTTTATTGCTGTCATTTATTATGTTTTAATAAAGCTCTTTTTAGTAATATGTTGTATCCATACTTGCCTATCTCATTTGTCATAATCATTATCTTCTCTTCTATTTTTGAGATATTTTCAACTGGAAACGATATCGTGACACCGACAAAAGAAGAAAAAAGTATTAACAGGGCTCGTCATGGCTTTTTTGTTTTTAATAATTTATTTGTTATAGATAGATTTAGATTCATTCCCCCCATTAGGAATACCCGCCATTAGGAAAATAGGGTTTTTTATTGGGCTTAGATGTTTTTAATGTTATTCTAGCTTTTCAGGCACAAAATTATGAAGAAGTAAGGAAAAGACTAATACAAAGAAACAATGAAGAAAGTAGGAAAAGACTTAAACAAGGAAAATCTACAAATTGAATGTAAATATTTTTACAAATTTTATTAGGCTTAGATTTTGTTAATATTATCTTAGCTTCTCAGGCACAAAATTTTGAAGGCACTGAAGAAATTGAAGGAAGATGAAATCAGAGACAAATCTAAAATACCGGTAAATATGTTACATTTGTTTCATTAGGCAGGCTTACTTTTTCCATTTAGTGTTCATTTCAATTTTATTTCGATATAATATTTACTGATTATATTATTACTGATACAATAATGCACCAAGTATTTGGTTTATTGCTGGCATTTAATATGTAATAATAAAGCACTTTTTCGTAATATGTTGTATCCATACTTGCCTATCTTGTTTGTCATAATCATTATTTTCTCTTCTGTTTCTGGGATATTTTCAACTGGAAACGATATCGTGACACCGACAAAAGAAGAAAAGTATTAACAGGGCTCGCCATGACTTTTTTGTTTTTAATATTTTATTCGTTATAGATAGAATTAGATGCATTCCTCCCATTAGGAATACCCGCCATTAGGAATAATAGGGTTTTTATTAGGCCTATATATTTTTAATGTTATTCTAGTTTTTAAGGCACAGAATTATGAAGAAGTAAAGAAAAGACTGATACAAGGAAACAACGAAGAAATTAGGAAAAACTGAAACAAGGAAAATCTACAAATTAATTGTAAATATCTTTACAAATTTTATTAGGCTTAGATATTGTTAATATTATCTTAGCTTCTCAGGCACAGAATTTTGAGAGCACTGAAGAAATTGAAAGAAGACGGAACCAGATTCAAATCTAAAATACCGGTAAATATGTTACATTTGTTTTATTAGGCAGGCTTACTTTTTCCATTTAGTGTTCATTTTGATTTTAATTCGATATAATATTTTTCTGATTATATTATTACTGATACAATAATGCACCATGTATTATGTTTATTGCATGCATTTAATATTTATTAATAAAGCTTTTTTTAGTAATATGCTGTAATCATACTTGCCTATCTTATTTGTCTTAATCATCATTTTCTCTTCTATTTTTGAGATATTTTCAACTGGAAACGATATCGTGACAACGACAAAAGAAGAAAAGTATTAACAGGATCGCCATGGCTTTTTTGTTTTTAATATTTTATTTGTTATAGATAGATTAGTCCCATTCCCGCCATTAGGAATAATAGGGTTATTAATAGGCTTAGATATTTTTAATGTTATTCCAGCTTTTCAGCCACATAATCATGAAGAAGTAAAGAAAGGACTGATACAAGGAAACAATGAAGAAAATAGTAAAAGACTGAAACAAGGAAAATCTACAAAGGGAATATAAATATTTTTACAAATATTATTAGGCTTAGATATTGTTAATATAATCTTAGATTCTCAGGTACAGAATTTTGAAGGCACCAAAGAAAGTGAAAGAAGACGGAACCAGAGACAAATCTGAAATACCGGTAAATATGTTACATTTGTTTCATTAGGCAGGCTTACTTCTTCCTAGTGTTCATTTCGATTTTATTTCGATATAATATTTACTGATTATATTATTACTGATACAGTAATGCACCGAGTAATATGTTTATTGCTGGCATTTAATATGTATTGATAAAGCTCTTTTTAGTAATATGTTTTATCCATACTTGCATATCTCATTTGTCATAATCATTATTTTCTCTTCTATTTTTGAGATATTTTCAACAGGAAACGATATCGTGACACCGACAAAAGAAGAAAAAAGCATTAACAGGGCTCGTCATGGCTTTTTTGTTTTTAATATTTTATTTGTTATAGATAGATTTAGATTCATTTCCCCCCATTAGGAATGCCCGCAATTAGGAATAATAGGGTTTTTATTAGGCTTAGATATTTTTGATGTTTTTCTAGCTTTTCAGGCACAGAATTATGAAGAAGTAGGCAAAAGACTGATACAAGGAAACAAGGAAGAAATGAGGAAAAGACTGAAACAAGGAAAATCTACAAATTAAATGTAAATATTTTTACAAATTTTATTAGGCTTAGATATTGTTAATATCATCTTAGCTTCTCAGACACAGAATTTTGAAGGCACTGAAGAAAGTGAAAGAAGACGGAAGCAGAGACGACTCCAAAATACCGGTAAATATGTTATATTTGTTTCATTAGGCAGGCTTACTTTTTCCATTTAGTGTTCATTTTGATTATATTTCGATATAATCTTTTTCTTGATTATATTATTACTGATACAATATTGCACCGAGTAATATGTTTATTGCTGTCATTTATTATGTATTAATAAAGCTCTTTTTAGTAATATGTTGTATCCATACTTGCCTATCTCATTTGTCTTAATCATTATCTTCTCTTCTATTTTTGAGATATTTTCAACTGGAAACGATATCGTGACACCGACAAAAGAAGAAAAAAGTATTAACAGGGCTCGTCATGGCTTTTTTGTTTTTAATATTTTATTTGTTATAGATAGATTTAGATTCATTCCCCCCCCTTAGGAATACCCGCCATTAGGAAAAATAGGGTTTTTATTGGGCTTAGATGTTTTTAATGTTATTCTAGCTTTTCAGGCACAGAATTATGAAGAAGTAAGGAAAAGACTAATACTAAGAAACAATGAAGAAAGTAGGAAAAGACTTAAACAAGGAAAATCTACAAATTGAATGTAAATATTTTTACAAATTTTATTAATATTATCTTAGCTTCTCAGGCACAAAATTTTGAGGGCACTGAAGAAATTGAAGGAAGACGAAATCAGAGACAAATCTGAAATACCGGTAAATATGTTACATTTGTTTCATTAGGCAGGCTTACTTTTTCCATTTAGTGTTCATTTCAATTTTATTTCGATATAATATTTACTGATTATATTATTACTGATACAATAATGCACCAAGTATTTGGTTTATTGCTGGCATTTGATATGTAATAATAAAGCACTTTTTCGTAATATGTTGTATCCATACTTGCCTATCTTGTTTGTCATAATCATTATTTTCTCTTCTGTTTTTGAGATATTTTCAACTGGAAACGATATCGTGACACCGACAAAAGAAGAAAAGTATTAACAGGGCTCGCCATGACTTTTTTGTTTTTAATATTTTTTTCGTTATAGATAGAATTAGATGCATTCCCCCCATTAGGAATACCCGCCATTAGGAATAATAGGGTTTTTATTAGGCTTATATATTTTTAATGTTATTCTAGTTTTTAAGGCACAGAATTATGAAGAAGTAAAGAAAAGACTGATACAAGGAAACAGCGAAGAAATTAGGAAAAACTGAAACAAGGAAAATCTACAAAATAATTGTAAATATCTTTACAAATTTTATTAGGCTTAGATACTGTTAATATTATCTTAGCTTCTCAGGCGCAGAATTTTGAAAGCACTGAAGAAATTGAAAGAAGACGGAACCAGAGACAAATCTAAAATACCGGTAAATATGTTACATTTGTTTTATTAGGCAGGCTTACTTTTTCCATTTAGTGTTCATTTTGATTTTAATTCGATATAATATTTTTCTGATTATATTATTACTGATACAATAATGCACCATGTATTATGTTTATTGCATGCATTTAATATTTATTAATAAAGCTTTTTTGAGTAATATGCTGTAATCATACTTGCCTATCTTATTTGTCTTAATCATCATTTTCTCTTCTATTTTTGAGATATTTTCAACTGGAAACAATATCCTGACAACGACAAAAGAAGAAAAGTATTAACAGGGCTCGCCATGGCTTTTTTGTTTTTAATATTTTATTTGGTATAGATAGATTAGTCCCATTCCCGCCATTAGGAATAATAGGGTTATTAATAGGCTTAGATATTTTTAATGTTATTCTAGCTTCTCAGGTACAAAACTTTGAAGGCACTGAAGAAATTAGGAAAAGACGAATAAAAGGAAAATCTACACATTACATGTAAATATTTTTACGAATTTTATTAGGCTTAGATATTTTTAATGAGAAGTTCAATTAAAAGAATATCATTAATAAGTTCGATTCTATTGGATATTTTCATCAAATGCTATTTGTTTTCAGAAGATAACTTACCAAGAAATAGAAGAAGCCGAACATTATCTGTGAAGACAATCATGATAAGGTATAGTATAATACATTTATGACTATGTTTTTATAATTTTGACAAGCCACTTTTTGTGGGAGTCAACGTTTTGATTGTCCATTGTGGTTTTATTGGTATAGTCCTGTTTCCGAATGGCCCAAAATAGTTACCTAATTCGTTTGGCATTTAAATATGGGCATAGGGCGTTTCAGATTTTTCTGGAGCGCGATAGGACCCCATCAACAAGTCCTAACGAGTGGGAAAACCGACACCCCTTGGGTCCACATGGAAGCTCGGTATTATATTTTGACAATTTAGAAAATACTTTTTCATTTTAATTGTTAAAAAATGCAATGTTACTATATAAATGCAATGAATATAAATACTTACAAATCTATTTCGATTATTTAATGAAATATGTGGTTACATCACTTACTTTGCAAAATGTTTTAGTTTTTTAATTTTGCATACATATAATAAATGGAGAAAATATGTCTGTACAATAAAAAATTTGCTATGTTCGATTTTAACAGTATTGTTCTATTCCGTATCGAAATGGCAGATCTAGTCAGGCTAGTAAACTATATAATTCTACCCAGCAGAATTGTCTGTATTATACAGTTATATCTATTAGTTGGACGCTTGAATCATAAAAACCAGATTCAGATATTAATTTTGTCCAGCATGACATATTATAATGACACAATTAGATAAACAATGCTCGCAATTAATTGACAGGATTTCATAAAGACTACCAAAATAAATGCTTTTTACATTTTAACGTCATGCACGAGTGAGCGTAGTCAGTTTTACTTTGTAACGTCATGCATGAGTGAGCACAGATAGTTTTACAAATGTAACATCATGCATGAGGGAGCGTAGTCAGTTTAACTGAGTAACTTCATGTGGGTGTCAGTTTAATTTAGTTATATTTGTCAGTTTCAGTTTTACTTTGAAATGCATGAGTGAGCTTAGTCAGTTTTACTTTGTCATGCATGAGTGAGGGAAGTCGGCTTTACTTTGTAAATTCATGCCTGAGTGAGCGTAGTCAGTTTTACCTTGTAACTTCATGCGTGAGTGAACGCGTAGTCAGTTTTCTTTTGTAACGTCATGCGTGATTGAGCATAGCAGATTTACTAACTTCATGCATGAGTGAGAGTAGTCAGTTTTGTTTCGTGACGTCATGCATGTATGCATGGGTCATGGGTGTCATGGGTGAGCGTAGTCAGTTTTCCTTTGTAACGTCATGCATGGGTGAGCACAGTCAGTTTTACTTCATGCATGGGGGAGCATAGTCAGTTTTACTTTGTAACGTCATGCATGCATTTGTGAGCGTAATCAGTTATACTTTGTAACTTCATGCATGAGTGAGCGTAGTCAGTTTTACTTTTAAGTCAGTTTTGCATCGTGACGTCATGCATGGGTGAGCGTAGTCAGTTTTACTTTCTAACGTCATGCATGAGTGAGCGCAGTCAGTTTTACTTTTAAGTCAGTTTTGCTTCGTGACGTCATGCATGGGTGAGCGTAGTCAGTTTTCCTTTGTAACGTCATCCATGGGTGAGCACAGTCAGTTTTACTTTGCAATTTCATGCTTGGGTGAGCGTGGTCAGTTTATTTTGTAACGTCATGCATGAGTAAGCGTGGTAGTCAGCTTTACTTCGTAATGTTATGCATGGGTGAGTACAGTCAGTTTTACTTTGTAACATGCATGCATAGTCAGTTGTAATTTGTAACTTCATGTATGGGTGAGCGTAGTCAGTTCTACTTAGTAATGTCATGCATGAGTGAGCGTAGTCAGTTTTACTTTGTAATGTCATGCATGAGTGGGCGTGGTCAGTTTTACTTGGTAACGTCAGGCGAGAGTGAACTTTGTCATATTTACTTTGTAACGTCATGTATGAGTGAGCGTAGTCAGTTTTTTTTTTACTTTGTAACGTCATGAATGAGTGAGCGTGGTCAGTTTTACTTTGCAACGTCATGCATGGGTGAGCGTAGTCAGTTTTCTTTTGTAACGTCATGCGTGATTGAGCATAGCAGATTTACTAACTTCATGCATGAGTGGAGAGTAGTCAGTTTTGCTTCGTGACGTCATGCATGCATGGTTCATGGGTGAGCGTAGTCAGTTTTCCTTTGTAACGTCATGCATGGGTGAGCACAGTCAGTTTTACTTCATGCATGGGGAGCATAGTCAGTTTTACTTTGTAACGTCATGCATTGGTGAGCGTAATCAGTTATACTTTGTAACTTCATGCATGTGTGAGCGTAGTCAGTTTTACTTTTAAGTCAGTTTTGCATCGTGACGTCATGCATGAGTGAGAGGAGTCAGTTTTACTTTGTAACAGCATGTACGAGTGAGCGTCAGTTTTACTTTGTAACGTCATGCATGAGTGAGCGTAGTCAGTTTTACTTCATGCATGGTGGAGCATAGTGAGTTTTACTTTGTAACGTGAGAATGAAACCACGAAATTTTGTGGTGATAAAAACCAATGATACCAGTATGGTAGTAGAGTTAGACGTGTAAATAATTCTCGCAATGTAGAGGTCCAAATAAATTGATATAGTAACGTTGAAGGTTGCTGAAGTTTACGACCAACCCAAGAGGCAGGGATGTAACATATTCAATTAAAAATGCAAACAATAGCATAAAATTATGCAAAATATATCAAACCCTATCATTTAACTTCAAGACAAGCGAACAAATCCGCTCATTGCGGCAAGTAAATTAGCATTCCTCAACGTCAAACTCCTAACGCTGAATGAATTAATTGTAAACGTCCGACTGGCAATGATTCGAAATAATAATTAAACAAGAATGAGAGAAAAAGTAAAGACCGATAAAAGATTTTGTTTACGCCGACATGCCTATTTCTGCCCACGAACTGATGGTGAAATTGCTTTAAAAAGGAAGTAATTTATGGGCAGCAATGGCCGTTATTTCTTGAAATAAACCCGGTCAAATATATACAAATAAAAACAAAGAAACTTTGTCTGTAACATGTTACGTCGAGATGTTATTTAAAAAATTTAAGTCTCTGCTCAGGATAGTTATTTAACCCGATGTCAGGCATTCAAAGCTTGCACAAGGTTTTAATTAAACGCCAAATCCCATATAGGCGCTCCAATAGTATGTACAAATATGGAGGTAACTAATTTTGTTCGCCCACTTTACATCAAAACTGAAACTTATGGTAAGGGGTATATTTACTTGGCCAACACAGGCAGTCCCCGATTTCGAAATGTAACTAAATAAAGGGAAAATCTGAATAAAGTTATGGCTTAACCCAGTTCACACACTACGGTAATATATACCCTATAAACTTATGGCAATGTGTAAAAATATGAACCAGCTTGCAATTTTATTTACAATTAACAAAATAATAATGAACGTGATAGACTTCTAATATTTTTCCACCCATGTTTGTATTTCGCCTATATATACATAGGTATTTGTCACAATATTCAATTATTGTCTTGCATAGGTTAAGCAAGTATTTGCCTGAAGCAGCGGGCTCAGATTTTTTGCAATGTTGTAATTTCGGATCGTGCGGTACTTTCAGTTGATTAATTTTTTGTTGGTATAGTTTCGGAGGAATCACAAAGTTGCAGAATAATCGCAATAACGTTTGTAAATTAGATTGAAGTCTATTATTTTTAACGCAAGAGCAGTTGAATGAAACGTAATGAAGACTTGGATGATGCTGTAGCCTTTATAATAATATTATTTGGTCTTGTGTAGTGAAGGCAGATGGAAGCGGTCCGATCCTTAGCTTGATTTCTATTGCACCCTCTTTCTGAGATTGCCTGATATCCACTCCCAACAACGAATGCAAAGATATCATAATTCACCAGCACACAATTGATATTTTATTGCCAACTTGATCAACACAATTATACAGTATCTTGCGAATAAACACTAGTACTTTCTGTCTTGACACTCGGCTCTTCTCTTCTTAATACAAACCATGACGTGCTTATATATATTAATTTGAATCCATAATTTAATGTACTATCAAGCACGGCACGAGCTTTGATCTATATTGTCCGATCAAAACAATATGTTTTGTCCTCGATGCACGAATGATGCACAACAACTAAGAATTGTTATGACCAACTGGTTTTGTCCTAATTCAACGAATCTGAGATAAACCCGATTTACAGCTAATAATACTAGTTTTGCCCGGATTACCAAAACTCAATCAACTTGATATTATTGTCCCTACAATGCTATCAGACAGGACTAAACATAGATAGTCCAGTACCGACGGGCTGGGGCTGCTAGGTTGGAAACCACTGCATAAAGCAATAAAACCAGGTGCTTGTGGCAAAAATGAAAATGGGCACCACAGAAATTTCCGCACTTCAGTAATTCACATAGACGATTTTTCAATGGTCTCAGTGTTTATTAGACTAATTTGCAGACTCGAATCGGTTAAACGACATATACCTCGATATTGGCCGGTTGAAATAAAATCCTCAAATATTAACTTGAATCTGTTTGTGAAGTATGAAAAAGCTGACTGAACGTAAGAAATTTGGTTCGCGGATTCACTTTTCAAATTATCTTACGCATCTTATCGCAATTACGCATTTTTATTGAAAAAACTAAAATGAACAAGAACTAAAAATGAGATATAATTTTATTTTCACGAATAAAGCAAACGCAAACGATAGTTTCAGATGAGCGACTTCCATTCAGCTATAAATACATTTGCTTCCAAACAATTCAGTATTTGTATTGTAATTTTTGAGAGTTAGTTCGCCTCGTCGTGGGCTGTCATGCGTGGCGTTGTTAATTAAGTGAGATTCTGATACACCCGTACTTCGTCAGTAGCGGTAGCGCAGGGGGTACGTAGCAACTTTAGATTAAACATTAGGCCAGGTAACAGGAGTTCGAACCGGGGGTACGTAGCGACTTTAGATTAAACATTAGGCCAGGTACTAGGAGTTCGAACCCCACCGAGTTGGAGGGCAGGATCAGCACACAGTCGTGCTGAAAAAAAAGCCGATGGCAGGACAGCAGGCCCAGGAAAATAAAAATGGTGAAGGTGGTGGTAGAAACACGGGCAGACAGCAGCAGGCAAGCCGCCAAGGAAAAATGATAGGCCGTCCGCACACAATACAGATGGCAGAGGCAAAATAGAAGCCGATGACAGGGCAGCAGCCCAGGAAAAGTAAAATGGTGAAGATGGATGGTAGTGGACCACCTGGGTAGAGACAGCAGCAGGCAAGGCGCCAAGAAAAGATGATAGGTAGATAGACCAGTGGGGTGCCGAGAAAATAAAAGAGTGTTGTTGAGTGCGAGCACTGTCCCAGGGTGGAAAATAATAGAAACGAGCAAGCAGTCAGTCGATAAATAATATACAATACAAGTAAAATGGAATATGGCGAACTCGGCGACCAGGCGAGTCCAGCTGGCAATCTGCAGAATTACAAAAAAAAAGAGAAAGTGAACGAACCATGAAAAAACTGCATCCCCTAATTTTTAAACCGTGTTGACATTTGCATCCCCGTAATTTTTCAATCATGTACACAGTGGGGTGCCGAGAAAATAAAAGAGTGTTGAGTGCGAGCACTGTCCCAGGGTGGAAAATAATAAAAACGAGCAAGCAGTCAGTCGATAAATAATATACAATACAAGTAAAATGGAATATGGCGAACTCGGCGACCACGCGAGTCCAGCTGGCAATCTGCAGAATTGCAGAAAAAAAGAGAAAGTGAACAAGTGTGAACGAACCATGAAAAAAAAGCATCCCCTAATTTTTAAACCGTGTTGACATTTGCATCCCCGTAGTTTTTCAATCATGTACATTTGCACCCCCGTAATTTTGCAACCTCGTATACATTTGCACCGGCGTAAAATTGCAACCGAGTACATTTACAACCGCGTACATTTGCACCCGTGTACTTTTTTTTGCGCTCATGAACATTTGAACCCACGTACATTTGCACTTTGCACTGGTCATTTTTATCTATGGATAATACCGTATTTATATAAACACCCTCAAACTTTCATGGGTCGAAAAATTACACCTAGGAATCTTTCTACCCATGTATATACAGTACCCGGTTCCGTTACATTTGAACCCACGTACATTTGAACCCATGACAATTGCACCTGCATGCTATTGCACATGTGGATTTTTTTTTTTTTTACGGATAGTTGAACCCATACCAACCCTAACCCATGGAATTTAGCACCCGCATATAGATTGAACCCGCAGATATACACATGGGTTCAAATGTACGTGGGTTCAAATGTACAGTCACCACAGTACCCACTTATAACCATGGCATTCCTAATTATATACAGGCAACACATAATACTATTTAAAATATAGTCTGTTGTTGAAGATGAATTGAAGGCAGTAAAGTAATTACTGACGTGTAATATGACAAAGAGAAATTTGCTAAATATTTGCGTGGTGCAATATCAAATTATATCAATTGACGCAATAGTGCAAGGGGTAGAATGATGCGAATTGCTAACGTTTGCACAAAAGATATAACTACGTATTTGACTTCGGTACTTCCGAAATATGTGAACCAGTTTAGGGTTAGGCCATACTTTTTATTACATTTTTCTTATTTTGTTGTATTACGAGTTCGGGGACTAGCCAAATGACTTCCATAGTATTTGTACCTGAAATTATGGCCTAACCCTAACGTGATGAATATACTACGTTCCAGGGATGGGACGAGTCCGGCATTACAGAGATTCGACGAATCCGAGTAATAGGTCAAGGACTCGAATCGAATCTGCCGAGTCCGTGACGTCATAACGGAAAAGCAGAAAAACGTGTTTTTGACCATGCTACAGCATCGTGCGCACACAAACATACGTCGTAGCTCATATTTTTTTGCCTTATGATTCCGCAGATAGCTGTTGAATCAATTTAAAAATACAATTTTTCTTTTTTTGGGGGAGCTATAATACAAACGTAAATGTGGGTCAATGTGCTCCTTGGCTGTGAACTGGATTTCCAGCCACCTTACGTCAATTCTGGGCGGCTATTCAGAAATTCTTTCGACTACAATGCTTTCCCATAATTCAAGATATTTCTAGCCGTAAATTTACTATGTCATGTGCGGATATGGTAGAGAAATGCCACTCGTCGTCAATACAATGTGGTACATCTGCTTGCAATTTAGTAGTTCATGTAAACGTTCTAAAACTCTCCATGCTTTCCATCGCCTTTTTAGCGAAAGGATTGCACGCAATAAACTCGATTTAAAAGAGGTATTGATGAGATTCCACATTGGGTTGATCCAGAGCATGTTTTATTTTTACGCGAATCAAAAATATTGCAATACCACATATTTTATTGTGTACCACATGTATACCAAAAGGCATAGATAGTTTGAAGGCGACTGGCGCAACATCCTTGTTTTAAGCAATCAATAGTTTTTAACTTGCGTCATATTATTTGGATATCTGTCGTCGTTTTATTAGGAGTGTTTATAATGAACACGAGGGATATTGTTACAGATCTAACCTTGAATTTTATCTAGTTAAGGTATGTAGTAGGATTTAGAGAGGCAAAAGTACAAACATAGGCGTAAATTAGTAAAACAGAATTGATTATGGACTCGGTAAAAATGACGTGGACTCGAAATCGAATCCGAGTTCAAAAAATGCGTGGATTCGATTCGAATCCGAATCTCGGCCCATCCCTACAGTACCTACCGGTGTCCGCCATCTTGGTACGCATACTTAAGAAGCACCGGGCATCGTGTCCATATATTTGAGTATCGTTCTCTTATTAATTAATAAAAATGTAGTCTGATATTGAAGATGAATAGAAGGCCCGGCGGTGTGGCTCATCGTGCTAAGCGTTAGGAATACGCTCGCCACCGCACCTCTAATTACTCTGCGTGGGTTCGCAGGTTCGAATCCCATGCGGGGTGGTTATGTGCGAGAGGATTGCTGGGCTCCTCGCCGCCGGTGGGTGGTTCACGTAACCATCACCATCCTCCACCATCAAGTCCACGCTTCGGAAAAACAAATACCTAACTAATCCCATACCCGACATGAAATGGTAACCGGACGAGAGGCCGTGGTTCGCCATATGGTTAAGCCGTCAAATCGGCTTTCCTCTCCCCCTGGGATAAATATGTAAATATAATCTTATCTGTAAAGTAATTGCTGAAGTGTAAGTATTTGCGTGGTGCAATATACTTCAAGGAAGTATTGGCTGAATTAATGAGGTAGCTAGTGGCACATTGTAGAGCGCATATAATGTAGGCATCTTCTTAGAAAAAGTGCAAAGCGAAATGGAGATCGCGCAAAAAATCGACCGTTTCAATGTATACAATGTAGTAAATTTCTACTAGACTCCGTATAGCGAGCGACTCATACGTTGAGTAAGTCTATTGGCCCTTTTTTAATTTGGTGTTAGCAAAATGTAAAAAGATCACGTTTCTATGCAGAAAAACCTAATCATGGAATAATGAAATGGAAAGAACGCTGGCGTATAGTGAAAAATATTATCACAGGGTGAAATCAAATTTAGAAACACATTTATTTAAAGGAGTTTAACATTTCTCAAATTCTCCTCTTTGTTCATGTGTCGCAATTCGAGAAATATTCTTTTCTTTTGATGTGTCTGAATAGCTGAATCAATTAACTGGCCAAGTTTAATTTGAGTCGCCAATCCGAATCAATATTAAAAAGATAGTTCCCAGGTTATTCGTTCCTAATGCGAAGTCTTGAATAATTAGAAAAGCTATAAGCAACTAGAGAAGTGATTACCAAACTTTTAATATCGTAATTCCCATAGTCTGTATGGCGAAGTATGTTATGATATCCAAACCGCGTAACTATATGACCAGGCTTCTTGACTAGATTCGAGTCTTGATTTTCCAGCTTTTTCGCGGAATATAATAACCAAAGACTTTCTCAATTCTTTCTTAAACAATTTAGCCGAATCATTTAATTTCAGAACGTTAGATAAGTCTTTGACAATATTCAATTAAGCAAAATCGCAAAAGGGTTATTTACCCTGTACACAGATCTGCATAATGAATTTCAACACTTTTTTCATTTTGTCATTACTTGTGACAGGAGTCTTTGTATATATCATCCAACATATAATATATAATTCCCATTATTTATCCTTTCGGGGAAAAAATTGGTTTGCAAAATACTCAGGATTGCAGATATCGTTCAACTCTTCTTATCATATAACGAGGTATTAAAAAATCTATTGTGGACATTTCAACATCTTGTTCAATATTTGTATCATTGCGGTTGACATACAGACAAAACGAAATTGATCAAAATATATGAGGGATGTATTACAGGAACAAAACAAAGCAGCACCATTTGTTTTGTTAAATATTGAAGAGCTTAAAAAAAATCATCCAATTAGTTATGGATTTTCAAAAGAATCCATCTTGGGTTTTAGGCTTAGGAAGAGTTATCTGCAAACTTCAGAATGTGAAATTCATCTGCAGAGCAACAACATTAAAAAATTTACTTACATTAGCAAAGTTTTCATTGTAGGTAAATAATGATGCATCATTCACTATAACAGATATTATTAAAGTTGCAAGAGAAATTTACAAGGTAAGAAAAATATTACATTTGGGATATTGTCGTTGGATAGCCATTAATTTGACTTGATAAACTCATAAAAAATATTTTTTTCGTTATTATTTGCTATACAATATCAATCACATCTATTTTGAATCATATTCAGTTTTAATTGAGTCAATTTGAAAAACAATCAAAAACAAAAAATGAAAATTTTTCCTGTTTCAGAATATAATCATCTATTACATGCAACGGGTCAGTAAAACAGTTGAAAACTCCGGTCTGTGCTGTATTGTATTCAAGCATTTTCTAGAAAATGGCGAATGCTGCTTAATCTACGTTGTAATTGTTTGCACCATAAATGTTCAGGAAAGAAATATTGTTGGCGGTTAAAATCTTTGGAACTTGTCCCATCAAATTCGTTTTCAATAATTTCTAAAATTATATAATGCTGTCAGCGTTAATCAACCATTTTAAAGACGCTAATGACGGTATTTTCCAGAACTCGTATGATCCAGCCGATGAGGAATATATCATAATTGAATTCTCTCGTCGATTAAAACCTTCTTGCCGTCCCCGCCCCTACCCATTTTGCATGGGTATTTTTAAAATTATTATTTTTTGTCAACCATTAAGCCCTAAAGCTTCACTCATGGCTTTTTAAAAGCGTGTGCTAGAGTTTTATTCAGCAATATATCTTTCAAACACACTCCTCTAATATTCTTTTTATGCGACAAAATTTCTAATGAAAAATTGACATTGAGAGATTCTGTGTACAGTAGGTCTATTACTTAGCGATGGGTATTCGCAATGTGTATATATGCTCACTGGTATTCGTTATCAAGAGATATCCAAAGTGTTGACAGTGATTCTTTTTCAAGTCTGAACTGTAAAGTAGAATCCCAATTTATAAACAGGCTTTTTTTTCATCGGGTTTATAATATTAATCCCTCTGCAGTTGATCGACGCCTCAAGAGAAATAAATTTACATTACAATGACAAAGTCGTCAGTAACTTGGCACCAGGCACAATACTACTGTGTCTGCTCAAAATACTGGAAAAGATCTCAGCGCCCATGCATTTTTGCGCGTCTCGTGACCACCTGCAGTGTCGCAACAAGTTCATATCTTACTGGGATATTATACTGTTCTTTTCTGTTTTTTTTTGGTTCAAACAGAGAAATATGCATAACGTTTTTTATAGATTGTCATATTAGTCAGGAAAAGCATGCAGAACAGAAAAAGCACGCCTGCCGATATTTAGGTTTCTGAATCTTGCAAAATTTGATGGAGCGCATTCGCGATAAATCGCAGCCGAGAAAGCGAAAAATGTGATTACTCGGCGCCAATATGTCGCGAAAGACGTCGCCAAGATGTCGCAATATGACGACGGAATAGAAATTGCGCAATAAACAAACGCAACCTCGTCTTCGGTAAAGCGATTGAAACGGCATAAAAACAACAAAACAACGAAATTTCTAGCGGACCGGAAAAAAAGCTTCGCGGACCGGCACCGGTCCGCGGTCCGGCGGTTAGGAACCACTGATTTATATTATATGAGAGAGGCGGTTACTGAGAACGCCTTTACCCGTTTATTGTCTTGTCGCCTTTTATGAAAGATACAACAAAAAGTATATTGCAACATATGTATTTGTTTAGCATAACAGTTATTCATGCCCCGAGTTTTAAACAAATTTCCATCGGGTTTGGAGAAAATGTGAATTCATGTGGTTGTGAATCCAAGTTTTTACGGTGTGTATGAAGTAGTGGGCTCGATTTGAAAAGAAAAATGAATGAACGAGTCTTGTATGTAACCTATATTTCTAACCTATATTTCTAATCTAAGTTTCTATCTTTCTTGGGACAGCGCACTCGCTGCAGATTAAATCCGGCGTAGAGATTACGTTTGACAGCAATGGCCCCATACATTTTCATCTGTAATCGTATTCGAAGAACAAAGAAATGATGACCTCGACGCTACAATTGACTACAAATGCAAGTCTGTCCCCAACGCCTAGGAAGGCATTTGGAACATATTCTATAGTGTGGGTCTTAAAGTTTGTGTAAAATGTGCTAGATTTCTCAAAATTTTGGGTACAACAATGCACAAGCAACAAGTGGGAACAAAATAAATTAAATAATTTACTCCATCTTCGTAATTAATAGAATCCGTTATTTTAGGGTTCCCCTGTATACTCTCGAGCTATTTTCTGTATATTCCATGACGGCTATATTACAGCTCCGGCTGGTCGTTCTGAGCACATGAAGTTATTTTGGGGGTTTATCTAAATCATCTTTTACTAGGTACTAAATGATATTCTGTTTGTTGTTCAACCAAATGAAGAAGAAGAATAAAAATTAGGTCCACAACCAAGCATTGATTGACAGCAATGCAAGGCAATTTGCTGCAATCTGTTTTAGTGTAATCTTCTTTGTTTGTTACATGCGGGTGAAATTGGATTTGTATTTCCACGATTATATACCGTCTCATCACATTGGCCATCTCCAAGTACAAATCTTGTGTCATAAAATCTAATGAAGATATATTGCTTATGTTAAAAATCAGTTTATTTGTCCTAACAAGTTATCTAACGTGAGATATTTTTTATTGATCAAGTTCAAGTATGAAATGTTAGATTTCTTTACCCGAAGCAAATCGGATAATGAGTTGAAAGATTAAAACAGCTATATGACCTGTCAGCCTTTTCTCTATTTCCATCGACGAATTTTGCAATAATTAGTATGTCTCTTCTGTGCTGTGATTAGTGACTTCGCCTGCGTAATTTTGAGTCTTCTTAAGATTTCAAAATTCTGCGTGAACATTTTGTATTACGGTAGGAGTTTTTTGGAATTTCCCAAATATAAGGATTCGGCATTGTTGGATACAACAAAAAACGTAGGAACTATATCTACGGTATATCTACTAAAACTTTATCAAATTGATGGTTCTCGAAAAAGTTACTCAGCTTGACCAGATGCATCGGAAATTATTTTCCATTTAGTATCTCAAGAGAAAGTTGAACACTTTTCAATAAATTCGGAAAGGTTTGATTTATTCTACACCAAATTGAATATTACAACCCAAACGTCTGGCGGAGTCGGATAAAGTCAAATTAGGACTGTCTCAAATGCTAGCTTTTCAAGCTGCGCGGGAGATATTTATATATGTTGGAAGAATTGATGTCCATGTAATTGCTAGTCGATTTATTTCTTCCAAGTACAGTGAAGTGGTACGATAATTTATTCAGCTAACCAAACCCGACAAGGACTGGTAACAGGAGACGACGAAATCCGCAGTATAATTAATTCGTCAATCAGTTGTTTATTTTTTCACGTACCGAAATTCGAAAGTGTACAAACAGTGAGGTAAAATAAAAATAATGTATTTCAGCGTAAAGGGAGACGCGATAAACCGGGAATGGTTAACATTGAATCATACAAAAATAAATCTTGACTTTCTTCCTTGATAAGAATAAAAACCTATCCTGTGATAACGGTACAGTCGAGTGGAAATAGATATTTGCTTTCACAATTTTTGTACTGGCACATATATGCGCAAACCCAGAGTCCAAGATCGGGTGTCATTAAAACATAAGAAGGTATATTAGCTAGGTTAAAAATCAATTTGTTTATCTTAAAAAGCTTTCTAACGTGGGAAAATTTTCATTGATTTCGTTCAAGTATGAAATGTTAGATTTCTTTACCAAAACCTTTTCCTAAGCCGGATCAGAGGTCAGTCAGAGTCGATATTGTTGCATGCAACAAAAAACATCGTCGATCAGACGCAAGATATATCATACTTTTTCATGAATTTAAATTAGTAAATATTATATTTTATTCGCGTTTTTTGAGGTTGAATTTCGTCACACGTAGTACACAGACGCAGACCTGCATGAAACTTTCAATGTATTTCACTATTACTGTCAAATTCTTATAAATTTGCTATAACTTTATTATAGACTACCTTTGCCAAACCAATCATTATTTTAATTACGCTTATGTAAAATCGATACAATTCTGGAAAGTTGAATTTTAAGCCTCATATGCTTCAGTCGGTCGATCTATTGATTATTATTGCTGATAGAGACGAACGACGCACTCGCAATACAAAATCATACACATAGTGAGAAGGTTCCGTTAGTCAAGAGTGCACAATTCCTCGTGTTTCTTTTCGCATCGTGAGGCCAGGAAACAAATACTTAGTAAATTATGTTTGAGATAGAAGATACAATTTATTATCTTGATTGTATGTAACAGGTTAGAGATATTCGATTCTGAGTTAAGTGCGGTGAAAATGTATTTCTACTCGTCTCTAACAGATAAAGTTTCAACGCTGACACACTTTCATTAGATTAGTCTATTTTTTTCTTTTCTTTTGGAAGATCCGAGAATAGAAAATATACTCTATCTTCCCGTGGATTCAAAGATAAGTACAATTTCGTTTACGCAGAACGAACTAAAATTTATTTATTATAAAAAATGACGAAAATATTTTTTGGAAATCTTTCGTAACACCTAAGACCATTTTGAAAATAAAATGCAAAAGTTTTAATAAATTCATCAGGCACAATATCATAAGATTGAGGTAGACAAATATAAGAAATAGCGACCGCTATCAAAACAGTATAGCGCTGTAGCTTGATACTTATTTATTCCATATGAGAGGAAATTTCCTACCGTCGACAATTTTTCCTTGGCATAGCTTTATCACGTAATATTTATTCAATGATAATATGACGATAGTGATTTATTATATTTGAGCTCTAGTACACGGAGGAAATACTGTTCAGCATAAAGAACATATTTAGAAACCATCTAAAAAATAACCCAAACTGAGTTTGAGGATGAAGGTTATGTTGTTATCTAGTCATAGAGAAAAGAATAGATATGATCAGATTATTCGCCCGGAAAGTAGGTACTTTTGGTTGAAATATTGTCGTAATATTTGATAGAAAAAACACCTTATATGTCCAATTTTTGTAGATTAAAGTATTACAATATGAGTTTACAACTGATATGCAATGTAATATTTTTGTCGTTTTAATTTATTCCGGTAATGATATATCCGATGTTATTTTACAACTGGTAACTGACGTCGAAGAGTATGAATAATTCAAGACAATCTCGTTGTTCTCGTTATAAGAACATGCATTCTTTTAGCGAACAAATTTGAGATTTTTTCTGAGCTGAGACAAATTTAAGTATAAACGGAACAACTTCCTGATTTTGTAATCTCGATGACTGAACGCAATTTCAAGATATTTTGTCAAATTCCGTTGGTAATGATCGTATCCAATCACACATTGGTTCTAAAAGAGACGCGTACAAGTGCGCGATATATCGTAGAAGATAATACTTATTATGTAGATTAAAGCTTGACGGATGACCGTGGAATATTCCATTTGTTCCATTTTTTAAGATGTGTATTCTTCTATCGAAGACTTATTTCTGGAAAATTTACAATTAGTCTCATTAAAATTTCACGTGTGATCAGTCGGTCGAGTAATTTTTGTATTATTTCACGCATAATCTTGCTATAACGACGTACAAAATACACTTACGTTATTTTAAGCCGTGCAATATGTGATGGTCTGATGGGTATTATTGAAAATATCAATGCGCCAAAAATGTATTATTTGTTCAGATAAATATTTTATGACATAACTCCTATGGATCGGTTGGAAGGTAGTGTAATGCAAAAATGATTATGACTATAAGAAGCGGTGATATGACGAATAAATCTTGATTACTGTTTAGAACGTCCAATAAACTATAATATTTTTATATTTTTATATCTGCATGGAAGATCTTTGATTTTCTGACTTAGTTTGTGATTTATTGGCTTGACAACCATGGGTTTTAGAAGAAAAACCAAGCCTGGGAAATCGTTGATGGCGTTTGCGTGGTAAGTATTAAAATGAACCAATTATGACCAGAATTCAACTGTTTCATGAAATACGTATGTATAAATATATATACAAATGTGTGTGTGTATATATGAGCGTTAGAATAAAGATCAAAAGTTTCTTTAACTTTTATGAAATATTTCAAGTTATTCTGGCATCATCGAATGGAAAAGTTCAATTTTTAGTAATAAGTCTCAGTCAAAATATTTGAACCGTGCAATCTTGTTTCGCAATCGAAGTGATATCAGCTTTTATATTTTACTTTGGACTGAATTGAACCTGAAGAATCAATATAAAATAAAAATGAAACGGTAGATAGTGATATCTTAATGTATTCAAATAAATCAAAGCAATGCGACCACTGATGTCAATTTTTATTTGTGAAGGTATACGGGAGGTTCAATGTCTGTTCCTGTGACCAAATTTTCTCTAAGAATGTATGGGAGTAGGAAAGGCGTCGAACAAGAGCAGGAAAGACAAGAAAAAGTTGGGGCATTTGTTATTCATCCATATTCAAATTTCAGGTACATCTTTCATAAAAACAACAATTTGATTTTATATCAACTTCACAATTTCAAATGTCTATGAAATGTTACTTCATTCCATACAGCCTATAGATATTTTGGGGTTCAGTTTGTTTGTTGTTGATTATTTTTGTTTTCGCATATTGTGATCACCTGCTGATCACTTAGTATATGAAAGTGAGTATGCGTCCATTTAAATTATACTTAATTATTGAATTTATAAATAGTTACTTATACGAAGATAGCGAAATGATGCTTAAAAATTCGAACATTACCCTCGTGTAAGTTTTCCAGCAGCATTTGAAAAATAATAGAACTAAATATTTCTAATTTGCTGAAAATTGAACTCATGAGAGATTTAATGAATTATTTAAGCTGATTCGTGAATTTTGAAACAAGTTAAAATAACACATTTGTAATTCTTCTGTTTATGCGTAGCCAATAGCCATCAACGTAAATATTTATCGATCGAACGTCTTTTGGAATGCGTAATGCATCATACAACTATTTACTATTATCCTTTTATCCTACCAATGATTGTACAAGGCCGAATATATTCTGCTGGTGCAAAACTTTAAAAGATTCGCAAATGTAAAATGAAAAGAGAGCAATTTTCAAAGTGTCTTTATATCGATTGCAGATTTTATTGGGACTTCGTCTCGCTCGTATTGTTGATCATAAGCATGATAATCATACCGGTGGCGATTACTTTTTTCAATGACAAGATGACCTCTGATCCAGGGTGGATGGCATTCAACCTTGTTTTAGACTTTTGGTAAGTTGTTTGACGATTGAGATATTATTCTGTAAAAATTTTCAAATGGATTTCTATAGCATTCTGTCAATGGACAGTTACCCGACTTTACTATATATGTAATATCTACATTTTACCAATTGTAATAATTTTTGGCAAGGCTATACAAACCCAAAATTTATGCGGAAATGCAAAATATCAATTACAAGTGACTAGTAACATAATAAAATGAATCGTTTCAAGGCTAGAGTGGAGTTGACCCGTGGGTTATGTCAAATAATATATATTCATAAGTTTGTTTTTACGTGAACTCGTTTGAAGAAAGACCCGAATGCAAAAAAAAAATGATTCAAATTACAATATATAAGCTAATTGTGTATTTGAATGACTGGATAACTAAACTTCTATGTCGCATTTATCTGTGGATTGGAAAGTAGTTTAAATTGCCATGCTACAGAATATCCAGGTCGCACAGAATATCCAGATCGAACAGAACATCCATGTCGCATATACTTGAGAGAGTAAGAATTAACCAATTCTCAGTTTAACCATAGAAAAAAGGTTGTAAATTTTGAACAAGTACATAACTTTTTCATTTTTATATTAATTTTAAAAGATATTTGCTGTTCTCTATTGATTTCTGACATTTCCCAACAGCATGTACCGCATAACGAAATATGGAATTATGCAAATTTAGTATGTAGGAAAACGGCGTGAAGCAGACTTATTTATTGAAAGCCCGAATTGAACCCGACTCGGCGAAGATTATTTTTTAATATTTTATGATGATCTTATTTTAGAACGTTCAACGCCGCTGTCGTGCCCGCCCATCTGACGATCAAATGCTAATTTCATGTATATATTTATTTAACAATATCTAGGTTTTTAAGTGACATCATCATAAATTTTCATACCGGAATAATTGTGGAATATGGTGATGGGGATGTCGTTCTAAATTTGCGTAGGATCCGAACGAATTATCTCAAAACATGGTTTTTTGTCGATTTACTTTCTACTCTTCCGATAGACTATATTTTGCAGGTGAGTTGAATGAAAAACATTGAATTTTATAAGCACAATACATTCACTCGTGGTAATACACCAGTAAACGGTTTTATGTGGAAATCTGAACCCCCGAAGCAGAATATGGTATCTTGGGATTCGAGCGTTAACTCGTACGATGCCTTGTTCAGTGCTGGTAACCGGGTTTCCTGACAAAGTAGATCAAAGAAAATTCGGGTCATATTATCTCGTAAAGAATTTTTTTTTTGCATGATGGCATCTTTCATAGGTTCTAGTGATCCATGTAATTTATTTCAGTTTATCTATTTGCATTCTTCGCAGGTTATTTAAATACATTATTGGGTGATATTTGCTCGATTTAGAAGTTCATTATCTAAAATAACTAAATTGAATAATGTTTTATACTATCCCATTCACAAGTGCGAGCTCAATTTATTAAACTAGATTACTTGAAAACCATATTACATTTAAATTATTAAAACGTGATATTTTATCGTGTAAATTTTGTGGTTTGGATAGACACAAATTTTAAGATTATTACAGACGCAGAATTAAAGTTACTACCGTCATTTAAAAATTTTATTAACAATAAAATATAAAATTAAAACTAAGATGGCAAATCCTTTTATTCTGTTTCTTCAGAATGCCGGCTATTTCTGTTTAGGCAAGTATTTGTCTAGACATGGGCATTGATTTTCTTTATGCAGTATTACTTGTATAGTTTAGTGCTCCTGAGTGCTATCTCAATTTTAAATAGGTAACCAATCTACACTGCCCTTCCTAATATCCAGTCAAATTAGAGAAAATTGTGAAAAATATTGAATCCATCTTTCTAACAAAACTCCATACACGGGTGTTAGCGAAATTGAAGAATCTTGTCCATTCTGTGAATGAAATATCCACCCGTTCATGTATACATAGTAAGGGGTTTTTAGAATTTAGAATTAGAATTGTCGTTTTCATCCACATCAAATTCGAATAACTTTAACCCATAAACAAACTTGTTTAAGCATAACCTTTTTCTTCGACGGCATCATGGCCGCCAGAGGATTAACATAGGTTCCATTCCATCTACATACAAGTTTCATTCAATTGGATATCCGATTCAACATAATACGCAAATTTTACAAATAATGTTTTTTAAAATACTTCTAAGGAGACTCGATTTACTTTCCCATATTATTCATACTACATAATCATACTCATAAATCATTAGTTGCTGAATATGTAGTACCTTACGGCATCCAGGGTGTGACAGACGAGAAAACGGCGGCGTTTCTCTTGAATGATTATTTTTTATCAAGTTATGTGCGCTGTACCGGTTGGTTTCTACGTGCCGCTTTTGCTTTTGGCCTATAATTGTACATGCTTCGGCAGCGCCACCCTACCCTCTAAACACGATTATAGTGAGACCCTACTTTGTCCGAGGTGAACATAGCAACGGTATCTGACAGAGTTTAATTTCACTTGTTCATTTTTGCATATTATAGTTGCGGTTTCATGCAACTTGCTTATTTGTATTTCTTGTTAATAGGGTGTTTCAAACCGGAATGTTTCTCCAGTCGTACGAGAAAACAAAACGTTAATTAACCGAAGATTTAATTTTTCACTCTCCCTAAGCAGAACTTTTATTAGCTATACATTATTTTGATTGGTACATCACGCTAATGCATGGTCTTTTGGCGCCGATACATACCCTATCGATTTGTTCGTTCCTTTTTAATCTCAGCGGAAAGAGAACTGCTTTTAACGTCAACGTAACGTCGATAACGATGGCGCCGTGTAACATATTGTCGTCAATTGGAGTGAAAATCACGGAATTGAATTTGACCGATTTATCCTCATCTTAAGCATGAAATATGTAAGACCGTAATTAAGAACATGGATATATCTGGCATTCCTACCGGATTGTAAGCGGTAAGAACGCGATATTTGGATCTGGACGGTGCGACATATAAATGGCTGCAACGTACATATTCCGACTGCAAAACCTATTATCTATCATGATATGTAATTCATTTAGGTAAGAGCCTCCGAAAGCATCCGATAAAACAAATCTTCAGTGACAATATGATTATCATTCAAAGAAATAGATAAGATTACTTTAATTTACCTCGTTGAAGTTCTATCAATAAGAGAGAGAGATAAGAGTAAATTTAAACGCCCTCCAATCAGACCACTGTATCACCAAAAAATAAGGACTTTGGATAATTTTCATCATGTCAAAATGACTTTTTCTTTAGGCCCGCGGAAGATCTCCATCGCTTAAAAAATTAGTTTTGTGTCAATGATTTTCTGATTTTATTGTAAATTGATAGATGAAAACGACACGAATTGATCGTTGAAGTAAAGAGTGCAGTAGACTTGCACATGCGCAAATACAACATCACATAGTCACTGAAAATCGTTTTCGGAGCAAAACTTTTTCGTGAATAATATCGGATATTATTGATTTAATTACTGTAAATTTTGTTAATAAAGGATTTGTAACTGATGCCGAGGGACTTTTAATGCAACGAGTATTTGAAATTTGTTCCGCGTATCTTATTTACTTTGTCATTTATTTATTGTCACTAATTTTACGCTCCATGTCGGGATCTTGGTAAAATCGAACCGTCTTGATATAATATTCCACGATCGAAATTTTGACGGTGATGGAGAAATTGTACAACATTATCTAATTGAAGGTTCTGTATTTCGTCGATACGTTAATCAACACATGTCGTTAGTAATGTACCTCCGTGTATGCATTATATATGAACTCGAACGATAAATTGATTTTACCAGCTGAACCGTTCGATCTTTACGGACATTGAAGGAATGACTGCTTTATAATTGTATTATTCAATAGTATGGAAGTGCAATTTATTAAAACGCACGGAATTGGATAGTGTAACACAGTAATTTACATTACCATCGCCGTTGATACACATTGGTTTGCACGTTTGTAAAAGATGTAGATATACTTTCGGTTCTAAAGCATGTTTGCATGCAAATACGCTTTCGGTCGCCTAGAAATTATAAAGTTTAGAAAGATTCTGATATACTGTCAGAATTTTTTTTTGTGTCATTATCAGACGCAAACGGAGGAGCGTGGATGGTTTAACATTTGTAATCACAACAAAACTTGTTTGTAATGATATACTGCCTTTTCGTTTATACAAGGTTATGTGAATATAGTGTGGATGTCCATGTAGTTTGTTTATATGCCGCACGCATATCCAAGCCAAACTACCTTTTGTATATATTGATTATGGACAGATATAGTCGAGTTGCAGAAAGTTTTTGTCGGGAAAGCAAAGTTCCAGATGACTTGGAAGTGATATAGTAATCGGTAATCAATGTGCAAAAGCAAAGTATGTCTAATCGCGTTTCCTAAAGTTTATTGCAATGATTTTCGTTTCGAGGTTATGCCTTTCGATATGTAGTCCAAGTGATATCTTCCAAGCCATGTACAACTAATCACACTTCCGTACATAATATAATGATTGTTTTTACCTTCAAGCTTCTCAATGGAGTGTCAGCAAGTGCAAGTGCTTCACGTGCAATGAAATTGTTTCGCTTTGCGAAGATGTTGAGTCTTCTTCGCTTGTTACGAATCTCTCGATTGATCAGATACGTTCATCAATGGGAAGAGGTAAATTGATGATTGACTTCACTAAATCCAAAAGAATTATTTGCTTGAGACTGCACCCATAAGTAGTTTTTATTAACAATGTCAAACACAGGAATTTTTGGCATTTGCCTAACAATATCTATCAATAGGAATGGTATACATTGATACTATTAGAGTTCCAGGACATTCAGATGCAACCAATTAATGTATTATTGCTTGAGTCATTTGTTGATTGCCTCTAAAAACTTTTGTAGATTGACGTTTAGTTCTTCTTGGTGTGCGATGATTTAAGCCCCGACGTCACAGCGCCGGAGAACATGACCTAACGTTAAATGTTAGAGATATCATCTCGGAGAAGATTTCTAGGGCATTACGGAACGCCCTTTCTAACTACGATATAATCATAATGCTTTCAGATTGTCAACATGCAATACGATCTAGCTGTTGCAGCTGTCCGAATTTTCAACCTGGTTTGTTTGATGTTACTGATCGGTCATTGGAACGGCTGTCTGCAGTATATGGTGCCAATGCTGTACGATTTTCCACCAGATTCATGGATTGTGGTTGACAAACTTCAGGTATTTTCAAGCTTTCATTGGTGAATCAAATTTTACAAGTTGACTAGCGGCTTGAAGAACAATATAAAACATTAATTACTGATTACTAAATACGAATTACTTCACCTCAGCGAAATTTTATACGATATATTTGATCCATCGTGGGCTAATTGGAAAATATTTCAACGTACTTCGCCGGGTACTCCCGAAGTATGTAACCAAGATGGCGGACACCGGAGCGTAGTATGTGTACCAGGTCAGGGTTAGGCCGTAATTTTATTCCAATTTTCCTTATTTGGTTCTATTACGAGTTCAGGTGGTAGCCAAGTGACTCCCATAGTATTTGTACCTGAAATTATGGCCTAACCCTAACCTGGTGCACATACTACGTTCTGGTGTCCGCCATCTTGCTTCACATACTTCGGGAGTACCGTTTGTCTGCTCGGATAATCACTTGTCACTTGAAATTACCTGATGGCAATTGTATAAATATATTTTTTTTTTACACTTTTATATCATTCATAATGTTTGAATTCTTTGTCACAATAGACATCACAATCTATGGAATACATTTCTTTGGTATCAAATCTAGGAAAGAGTTAGCTAGAATAAGGACAGTTACGGCTTTAATGCAGTGTTGTCAGTCAATACTAAAATTGCTAGCATCTGATATATATTGGTGCTAGGTAGAAAACTCTTTCCACAGCCACGATTTTTTACTAAATCATGTATACATAACGCTGTATGTCACATTAGTTCACTGTTATTGGAAAATCCATTAAACATAATTATGTTTTTACCTCGTTCTTGGATTTGACAGGATGCTTCCTGGGGTGAGAAATACTCTTGGGCATTATTTAAAGCAATGTCTCACATGCTCTGTATCGGATATGGACAGCAACCACCAAAAAATTTAATGGATCTTTGGATGACAATGATATCGATGGTATCAGGTAAATAATATTAAGTGACGAAGTAAAATATTTCTCTTCGATTTGCTTTTATTGAAGCCAGGTAATTCTATTCCCAACGTTATCATAACAACGCTGAATATCATTTTGCTTCGTAAGTTAACGATAAGGATAATAATGAGGGAATTCATGGTGCTTACCTATAAATTTTGTCCAATCTGATGGCACTTAGGGTGTATAGAGCTGTAATGATCAAATCGAAATCCTCCACCTAAATTTGTACACTTTAGTTGAGGTGGTGAGCCCAAAAAACAGCTACATGAATACGTATTACATGCTTGCTACATAAAATTATCTCCCCTAGGGCTATCACAAATGTATATAGTACACTTTTCTTATTTGAAAGGTGCTGTTTGTTTTGCGATGTTTATTGGACACACAACTGCACTTATACAATCCTTAGATTCATCAAAACGGCAATATAAAGAAAAGGTAGGTTTATCCGGTTTGCACTGGACTAGTTGTTCGTAATTGTGCAGAAGATTCAGTCATTGAATAAAAGCAGTGACTGAGTATTTCGAGTCTGAAAACTGCCACAAAACTGATTTTTCAACGCGATCAAATTGATGAATGCGAATCAAACGCGAATGTTTGAGTATAAACAAAACTAGTCTGTTGCTGTAACAATTAGTTACATCTTTGATAATTATTGTTACTAATTATATAATGCTAATCAAAGATTAACTGATCAACGGTTTTTGCGTGGTTCGTAAAATGGTGAAATTGATACTATGCAAAAAATTGTATCCTGTATTTTAGCAATCATATTTGCTTTCAAATGACGTAGGGATGTGATATTGCCAAACAGTCATTTCGCAATTAACATGGGAGATAGTTTAATGGGAAAACTAAATACCCTGTGCGTAATTAGAACCATTTATCGTAAAAAAAGATAATCGCTATCGTAACATCAACCTGTCTGGTCTTCTTTCTATTTGCCAAAAAAGTTCTAATCCATGGCACATTATTACCGCAGCTAAGTTTTTGAAAAGTGTATCTTCCATTTAGTGTTGACTGCTTGTGATGTTTTTGATAAAACTTTCAGCCAACTTCAGTGACGGTTGTTTTCATTCGTAAAATAACTCTATTATTTACATTTTTAAGCAAATCTTCTTCATTTTATTGATCTAACCTAGCACATATTTTATTAAAAAAAAATTGAGTGTCAAGTAAAAGGCTAACCTCGGCATATTTCAATTGAATCGGCCGATTGACAACGAATAAATAAAAGTCTCAATAAGTGAAGATAAAATTGAGCGCAGGATTTGTTTAAAATACATCTCTGATATTATCTTTACAGTACATGCAAGTGAAGGAATACATGAGATATAGAAGATTACCTAAATCGATTAGAATGAAAGTTTACGAATACTATGAGAATAGATTTCAAGGAAAGATGTTCGATGAACAAGGAATACTTGCAGAAATATCGCCTTCGCTTCAGGAGGTATTGTAGATAAAATGCTACTTTGATTTTTGTCCTTTGATAACAAAAAATGCAAACATACATCACAAACTATGTTCATTGCAAACCCGAAATGGATGTATAGATATTCGGGCATCCCGCGTGAGCAATTGGTAACAACCAGCAAGAGGAGTGCATTTTTGATAAAATAAACGCTATTTATCTTTTGCTTGTTAAAATAAACATTTTCTAATACTATAAAAGACATACCATTTTATTATTTCATTTATAAATGATTAGATGACACATTTTTCGGATGTATTCACATTTGCAATAATTATGAAACGGTTAGGTGGATAATAATACACTAAACCACTTTCTTAAATTTTTAGGAAATTGTCAATTTCAATTGTCGACACTTGGTGGCATCTGTACCGTTCTTTCGTAACGCAGAACAGGAGTTTGTTACAGAAGTTGTACAGAAACTTAAGTTTGAAGTCTTTCAACCAACTGGTACATTTTCATTTAGATTAGACTATTTTAAAAATGACATTTTGCGTTGCATGAGTAAAACTTTAACAAATTCGAACAACTACTAATTATATAAGCACACCACAATTTGTTTTGTCGTGGTTGTTTTTGTGTGTACCGTATGTTGAGTCTTACCGACAACTTTCTAAACCTGAATATATTTGAATATTCAATCATCTATGAAAATTTGACTATTTTTTTTAACCACAGATATAATAGTCAAGGAGGGTTCTATGGGAAAGAAGATGTATTTTATACAACACGGAGTTGTGGAAATAAAAAGTGTTTCAAACCTTAATACAACCCAGCTATCTGATGGATCATACTTTGGTGGTAAATACATTTTCTACAGAATTTTCCACCTTTACATGATCTGTGGTATGTGGTCGAATGACTAGCGACATAAATTGCACTTCGACTTCTTTTGTTGTTTCGGAAAAATTGCTTTAGTCTTTACTTTGTCAAGGAGATAGTATGGCAGTGTTAGTGAACCTTCAAGGTACAATTCATAAAAAAATACGAAATACGATTTGTTCAAAGATTTTCTATGTTCTATTTTACTCCAGATCCGCTTATTCTAGCGATATTTTATTAAGTTAGAACTGAAAGTTTCCACACAACAAATGTTAGCTTACAATTGTTTTCCTTTATCCGTTATACTCTTGTCAAATAACGAAGTTTCAAATATGACGTTTAGATAGCTTGCAGAAAACTCGCCTCCTATTAAATCTCACAGCTGTTTGACATGTTTCTATAATATGCATATTAGTTTTAGTTGATCTGCTTAAAATGAAAGACCGCTTTTTTGTTTCTCCGTTTCCTCTGATTGGTTTGCATTGATTAGAAAAATCTAGCTCGTTTTTATCAAGAAATGAACATAAAGAATGGAGATTTTAAATATTGAAGAATGAAAATTGATTGAACTACTTCGCCCGCTGCCCTTTGCACACACCAAATTCAAATTACGACTCAACAATAATAGCATATTAATGACGACTACAGGACATAGTTTTAATCTAGATTATCATATTATTACAAATTTTTTGAAACGCCTACGTCAGCAATTAATTTTTACTTATAAAAGGGAGATCAACCATATTTGAAAAATAATCAATACACTTTAGCTAATAAAAACAACAAATAGAAAATCGATAACACTAATATAAGTAAATACAATTTATAATCACACAAATATGTAATTCAATAACCAATACAGTATAATACTTTCTCCACATTACTACATTACTATAATTGTTTTCGATTCCAAGAAATGCGTGAGAAAATTGCCAACATTGCCGATTGTAAAACATAATTTGCAATTAATCAATATATTACTTAGAGATTTAACAGTATAAACACTTGACTCATCAAATATATTGTGTATTATATAAACTTTATTATGCAACACGACATAATTAAATTTTCCCACATTTTTCTGACCGAAGATCAGTGTCACATAAGCATTTGAAAAATGAATACCAATGATATCATATTATGAGATTCCAATCTTGAAAAAATGGTTATGGATAAAAATACTACCATGTTATATTTGCTGCAGAAATAGGCATGTGTAAGCGTATTTCGACGTAGATATCGTTTTATATTAAATGTATTTAGAGTCTAATCACAGAATTTTGTATCATTTATATTTAACAGAAATCTGTCTGTTGACAAATCAACGAAGAGTTGCTTCCGTATTTGCAGTCACAAACTGTTGTATTTATTCATTACATGCCGATGATTTCAATGAACTTCTGCCGAGGTTTCCTATCATGAAAAGAACTTTAGAAACTGTTGCAGCATCGAGATTGTCAAAGTTAGGTAAGGTGCCGAATTTTCCACCAAAACTACAAATGTTAGAATGTTTTTATCATGTAAGTATATTCCTGAAACGTTTTTTTTATTGCGTTCTATACTGGCTAGATTCATTCGTCATATATAATTTCATGACACGCTGCGTTCTGACTAACGATAAAATGTAATTAGGTGTACGCAGTCAAGGGATTCAAAATTTTCATTAAAAACATGTTCCAAAGAAAGGTTTTCAAGATCCATGCGAATTCTTTGAATCCCATCACTAGCTGGTTGTACGTTTCTGTTCGATATTCGCCTTCTGGAGTGGCTTTGACTTCCATAATGTATCTTGTGAGACAGAACAAAATTGAAATTATTAGGTGTGAGCAAGACGTTCTTGAATACAGACCCAGACGGGATATCACAAACTGTTTATTTGTTCACAGGTCGCTTCAGTAGTGTTTTAGATCGTCGTGCTCGACAACAGAAAAATATTGATCCAACCTCAACAGAAATAGCTGAAGAAATCAGGAAACACGATGAAAAGAGTGCGGAAAAGGTGAACGAGTCGTATAAATAAATTATATCGAACAATTGTAGTAATTTCCTATGAAAAATCAATACGTTCCAGTTGAATAAAGAATACGGTCAAAATCTCAACTGGATTGCGGCTCCAAGATTCTATGTAATTTTTGTTATAACGATATAACGACAGTTCTCGGCGAAGTTAATTCACAAAACCCAACACTCTGATGACTGGAAAAAGCAACTATGTTTATAAGGATTGACTTAAATAGCACTGATTAACAGTTAGATTAACCCAGTAATTATATTTAAGACACCAAGACACCAGTCTGCACACGGAAACAGAATACAAAATTTCAGAAGAAATAACATAAACTCACCGAATAAAAAATATCAAGCATATTTTAGGTGAGTAAACAAGTGATTTATTTATAGAAACGTCATTTCGAAGTCAGACAATAAGTATGGTGATGCTTCAATATCTCGTTATTCATGGACAGACTAAAGACTTTACTAGAGACAAAGTGGCTTCCCATACCACCAAAACGTTGGCGTTGTGTAACAATTCTTTGAAATCTTCTTTGAAATATCTTTTGTCTGTGATTCAAAGACAGAATTAAGCACATATCAAATCTTCAATAGTTGAAGACGTCGGAGGTTGCTGTTTTTGTTTATATGCCACACGAGTGAGCTTTGAAATTACCATAGCAACGGTGCGATTGTTTTGATTCGCATGCTGTAGTCAAATTTGTGCAACATATTTTAGAAGCTCTAGGTTAGAACAACTTCTAATTCTTTTTTATTTTACCCTGGGATTATTACAATTATTAATAAATAAATTGCTAACAACCCTATGAATTGTATAAATTCAAGTTTGCTGTTTGAGCTTTTTTGTTTCAAGACCACAAGGTGTCGACTCAGAACTGACTCCACTACACCAGTATTCCAACCGCAGCACAGAACAACCTATTTTGGTGAGTTGAATAAGTCGTGGTACATTGACATCTGAAAATCCATATTTAAAATATTCGTTAGAGGAGAGTTTTCGAATACACACTCCGTGCCGCTTAACACATGAGAAATGAACATTTGAATTATAACAGTTTTATCCGAGCTTCAATATCCTAGCCTGGCTGAGAAACTATTTTTTAAAGCTCGAGTAATTTGAATTGACCTCAGAAGTGAAATAAGCCAACGTTTTTGGCTACCTATGTTTGCTGTTGTACAAAATTGTAGCTTATGTATTTAAAAACCAAGATTTAAGTGTGAAAACGTTCGAGAATTTTACTGTTTTGTAATATTTTTTTTGTTTTTATTTGTTTAGAAAGAAACTTCCGACCAGATCGATGATGCCGGCGGTGATGTACGTAAGCATCCTCACAAAAGATCAAGAGGATTCATCAAAAAAATATTTCAACAAAACAGAGAATGCGAGGGAAGAAAATCCTACCTCAGATACCCCTCGAATACTAATGGTTATTTACCTCGAGGAAGCATGCTCGAGACTAATTTTATGAAAAATAATTTTGCCGAAAACGACTTAGAGTCTCCAACGTCTATGCAGGACTTTGCAAAAATGTTATGCCAGGAACAATGGTCCAAGGCCCGTCATTCCGAGACAATTAGGTCGTCTCCCGACGGTGAGAATTCTCCGAACGTAACATGTACTGGAACGAAGCATGCAGTTGAAATGACTTGTGAGGCAACTTTAGAAGAAGATGGAAGTAGCACAATTGATATTGAAACAGACGTACATCAAAATCAAGCTCCCTTGGAGACAATATTAGAGAATACAGACCAAACATTGTTGATTGCTTCCACCAATGAAGACCCGGAAGATAATAGAGAATCTTTCAAGAACTCACCAAGCGTCTTGAATAAAAATCCGAGTATAGAAAAACATTTTATCACAGATTCGAAAAGTTTTTCACCAATGTCCTCATTCTTAACGCATACACAGTCACTTCCCAACTTGGAAGGCTTTTTCAAAACGTTCAATTCCCAACCATCAAATTGTCAAAATTCGAAACCGTTATCAGAGAAACATGAGTGGAAGTCAGAAGAAAACAATTATACTCAACGTGACTATCCACCTGACCACTGACTATAAAGTGTTGCAATACAAAACTAAGTTTTATGAAATGAAAATCGCCAAAAGCTGAGGATGGAGTTCTAGATTCAGCCTCGTTGACAGTACTGTCGGTCTAAAAATGCACTATGTCTAAACATTGAGTAAACATAGGTTTTGTGAGCACGGAATGCACATTGATAGCTTTCTAAGAAGGTTACTTTGAGTCAGGAAAATCTATGTAATTCAGATTTGACAAACAATGTATATTTTTACATGTTTTGAGATTATGTTTCGTTAAACGAAATTCAATTTTTCTCTGTGAGAGCATTCTTCATCAATTATTTAAAATTAAATTATCTAATTAATTAAACCTAATTGATTTGATAGTATTGCTTGTATAGTTTTGGGCGAAATAAGAAAAATGCAAATTTCAGATGTAAGGAAAAATACATTTGTCCGGGATTTTTTTTTGATTTGACTTGTCGGCTACACACATTGCGAAAATAATACCTCAATAAATTCTCTGACTCACATCATTTACCAGCAACCAATTTTGTATATTTTATGGAGAGCCTGACAATATAGGGGAGAATGATGCAACAAAGTCCTCAGAGACTGTTTGAACTATTCTAATTTATTATTATTAGGAAATATTATACTTTAACTCTGACATCGTGAATACAAGCAGGTTTGGTTCTACGTGATGTTAATATAGCTCTTGGTGGCGGAAAGAGTATATCAGCAAGAATCGATGATGCAATTGATATTGTCGGAAATAAATCTTACACAAACGATTCGTTTCTTTGACAATATACCGTAATGTGTTACAAAGTAGCTCAATTTCATATTTAAATATTCATATATATCAATATCTTAAAAGCTTACATACAACGGATTCATCTAAACTAGTTCAATGTAACCCGCAGAAAGTGTTAGGATCACCATCGTACAAAATTAGAATAATGACATGGCACACGAATATGTTGGGTTTTCCTGTCTCTTGACTTTTTCATGTTAACATATAAATTTAAAAACATCAGGAAAAACGATTCGTAAAGCTGTGACAGCAAATTTAAAAAAACAAATGGAAAAAAATTCGGTTCATTTCAAAACTCAGGTTTCTAAACTATTAGATAGATATAGAGATGATTTGGAGATATTTGATCCAGTACTTTTATGATATGTTGATACAGACTATGATTTGTTTACGTTAACTTTTTCAACTGCAATTCCTTCATCAGTGCTAGTGCTTTGTCCATCATGCTAAAGGCTGCAATCGGTATAGGTATTTTGTCCTTGTTTGCTCCTTGATGACTTCTCGCACCGGATTCTGGCTTTTTCGGGCACTTCGAAAAGGGTATACACCTGAGTAGTAAGATTCATCGAAGCGTTACTAAATTTGATGCAAGTTATGCAAATATTTCCCATATAGGTTTGTTCGCAGCAAGGTCACGAATTCTCAACTCTTTTCAATGTTGATGAGAAGATTACTTGTGTTTGGATTGAGCTATTCACTATTTAGCTTCCAGCAATCTCAGGTGACGTTACTGATATATTATTAGAATGAGATTAGGTTGCAAAATAGATATATATATAGGAAATGATACCCTATCAACGCAATTTAAGCTTGAGAATACAGAAAAACTGTGACCAGTCTTTCTTTGTGAGTGTGAATCGAATTCATCGCGAATTCAAATATTTTCAAAGCAATTCGCGTTCAGACATTTCAATTCTTGTACAATTTACAAACCTGTTATCGTGCCATATCGGCCTCTCATATGGGCATCCGCATCTCGTCACACATATCCGAGCGCAAGATTTTTCTTTTCCGCCATCGTCACAAGTTTTATTACATCGACTACCACATAGTTGAAATTTTTGAGTTGGTGGGCACATTATATCATCTACAAAAATATTTGGAAATTAATTAATTGAAATTAATTGAGCACCAACGGTATTTCCTGGAATAAAAAACATTCTGATGCAGCTGATTCAGTGTTGTTAGATGCGTGACGCTATGTCTGAAGACCTGAGAAAATGTTTTAGTAAACATTTGGCTTACTTTTTATTAGTTATAATCGGCTTAGTTTATTATTTCTGTCTCTATTCATTAATTCAAATATACTTCAATTCTCTTACGTATGTCTTTTTTTTCGTCATCTTCTATACAACTAGAATATTTGACGCACCTAGCAAAAGAATAAAAAGTTTACAATAGGGAAATATTGATCCATAACTACAGCCCTTACTATTAAAAATACTTTTGATAAATTGTACCAAAAAAATTATTATTCCAATGCTAAAATGTTTCAGATCCCACCAGCATTAAATTTTAATGGTCATATACAACCACCATATAATTTCCAAAATTTTATAATTTGCTTTTGACATAAATTTTAATCATTTTCGTCACATATCAATTTTAATGTAGATAGCAAACATTGGTTTTAGGTTATTGAATACGAAAATATGACTGAAGAATTCTTACTTTCCCTTGTGATAAAAAGGCTTATCGGAACGACAAGAACAACGTTCCACACACATACGTCTACAAGTAGGGAAAGGTTCTTTACAAGTCAAGTTACACAAACTTCCACATCTTTTGTATATTTGGTCAGCTGGGCAGTCAAGTGGTGGCCATTCTAAAATGTAGCAAAAGTATATATATTAAAATTAGTATATATATATATATATATATATTGAAATTTCAACTTTAATCTGTATGAATATACCAAAATATAAATCTTACTTTTCTCTCCTTCTTTATCTTTGCAATCATCGTGCGCAACACACCTGAGTTTTGAAATATGCATAAAAGAAAGTTTTATCGAGATACTAGAAGCCAGTGATGGGATTCAAAATTTGAATAAGAATAGGTTCTCTTTTATATCAAACTCAACTACAGAAATCCCTGAATCCCGCCACTGCTCAAGGACATAAAATATGAGCGAGGCTATGTATATGGTAAGGTAGGGTACTATAGTAAGTGAGTAAAAGTAAAGAACTGTGTAGTCAAATTGTACAGAGTTGTTCAAATTTTTCCAAAATATATTATATATTGTGTACAATATTGGCTCCGTTCATTCTTTTGTTGAGGTTACACCTGCAGTCAAAGACTTCTCTCAAAAATAATTGCTTTTGAATCCTAACTGTATTTGTTTGCTAATAATGATACAATGTATGCATACTTTCCATCGCGATGAAAGGGTTTATCTAGGGGGCACTGGCATCGTTGTACACAGGAACGCTTACAAGTGGGAGTTGGATCTTCACATGTCGAATTGCATGGACTGCCACAAGAGTTGTAAACTTGGCCTGGAGGACAATTGAACGGCGACCAAGTCACTGTGATATATTAAATATATATATATATGTTTTATTTCAATGTTGATAGTTTTTTATTCTATCTAACAGATTATGGCAGCCACAGAGACTAAAATATGACTCAAATATGTTATGCGATATCTGTACTTGTAACTCTTGATTTTGTATTTATACATAACAAATCAGAAATACAAATTATATGTAAGTGCAACACTGTGCGATAAATATCGGCCAAATATAATAGAACTAATCTACTCTACCCTATTTCAAAATTTATCGACGGTTGACAAAAGAAACGGAAATGTACTTACAAGTCACTTTTGTGGAATAAAGAAGACACAGCGTAACTAATATTAGTGTAATATTTTTCATATCGAACTACAAAGTCACCTTAGTCGTAATATTATAATTTCAAAGCTAAAAAAACAAATACAATTGTTCAAATGTGATGAAAATTTCGTTGCATTTTTTCTTACGTTAAACGGACCATACTATGTAGGAGGGCCTACAGCAACAATAATTTTTTTTACATGTTTTTCTTTATGTCTGTTTGTATAACTACAAGAGATCAAATGAGTCTGTGTTTATTTTCCTTATTACTTATCGATTTTAATCGGTAAGTATGTTGATAGGTATTTGTCTGTTTGTTAGATGCACGCGAAATCTCACGAAAGCTAGATTGAATCTGCTCCAGATTTGGCATGTGCATTCATCATATGTCGTACCAGAAGCCTATTTATTTTGGATGAATTATGTCGTATAATTACTAATTAGCGAGTTATTAATTAATTAGTGATGGGACACAAGGTGTCACTATGGAGTAATAGCGCTGTTTTGTGATCCTCTAACTTTCGATCGATAAGTCTTCGGTCTCTGACCGATATTCGTCTTTTTTACGTTTATCCGTTTAATACAGGGGTTCCCAAACCGCGGCCCGCGGGCCAAATACAGCCCGCGTAACGATTTAAAATGGCCCGCCGAGCTTACGTGAAATAGTGTTCAAGAGATTTTATTTCTACCTTTTTGCGATCTAAATACCGATAATTTATATCATTATCAGAGTTCAAGCACGTGTTTATCGTAACAATTCAGTTATACCAGTATATCAATTATGTGTACCGGTATTAGGATTACAAAGGACAGTAATTTAGTTATCAGCCATATAGGAAAGCTTAAAGATGTCAGAAATCAAACGAAAACTAAACTCAGAAAACTGACGTTTCTTGTATAAATGGCAGTGTTCGCATTTCTCCATTGAAAAGTATCAAACTTAGAGATTTGTCTACTTTGCCAACGAACTATTCCAGTTCTGACGGAAAACAACATTGAGCGCTGTTACGAGTCAAACGAACATGTTTCAAGAAAATGTCAAATGAAAGTGAATCCACTTTTGGGCGCTACATTCTTCCGGCCCGCGAACATCTTTCCGATTCTAATTTTGGCCCGCGGCCAATAAAGTTTGGGAACCCCTGGTTTAATATATTGTGCTTACCGTAGGCTACTGCGCATTCACCAATTCGTACAAACCAGTTTTCATTCATATCTAATATCTTCGATGCAAATTCATAGCCTAAATCAGTAACTAAAACTCACAGCATAATAATATCATATCCATAAGATCGTAGAATGTAACAGCTGGTCTCCAGCTCCGAAATTCAAATCGATGGAGCGACATGTTTAGTACGAACTGTGCTAGTTTGCTTGCGATCTAAACAACACTTCAACACGACTAAAAAGTTACATAAAACACCACATAGTCTACTAATTTTATGGTATTTGTTATCATTATTAGCAATAATAGGATCATCTACATCTACAATATAGCCTCTACTATACTGAACGAATGGGCACTCTATGTAGCCAAAGTTATTGTATGATTCGAGATTTGTACGCTTAAATACCAAATATCACGTAGGTCGATACGTTTAAGCGAATATGCCGGCGGCATATTTTAATGTGGTACGTGAGTCGATTCTATTTTTTAGCCTGAAGTGTCACGAGACAATGATAAGAATAAATCTCTAATTTTAGTATTATTGTCTGAATAATGAATGACATTTTACGCTTATGTCCGACAGCAAAATGTACACTTCAAATATATATGATACGTGTTTGAAATCGCTGAATACATTGAAGCCATAGACTACTATTCTCGGTTCCTCTTCTTTCCTGATGTTACGACATAGGCTACAGTCTCAAGTTCAACTATTGTTCATTTTGTATAGGTTGATTGTCGCAAGGTCGTGTACGAATGAGATTTGTACATCATCCCAAACAGAGTAAAGACGACCCGAAATCTGGGAGAATGGTTTTTACCTATTATATGGGTATAATCGGTGAATCATTATAATCCAAATTCATTACGTATTCTAACTTTCTTGTCCACCTTCTGGTCAGTATGTCTTGATATATTGCGACGTCAAATGATTTTGAGTAGAGCTCTAAATATAGATAATTAATTTGGGAAAACTAATTGGCATGATCTCATTAGTTTCATGTATGATGTCACGTAGACGTGCCTAGGGAAAAGTGCCTAAGTAAGAAACCATCCGCCATTATCTGGTCTATTTTGAAAGTCCGGCCTAGGGTATTATACAGTTACGTCATTTGATATCGTTTTAATCTTCATTTTAACAGTCGATGGATAAACAATCGTTCCTCTAACCACGGCTTAGTCGATGTGCACTTTTTCCTTTACGCCCTTCGCGTCTAATTTTCCAAATCAATATGCGTGAACATTTGGAAAGACGTATTTTTATTCCTCGAAGCTGGCAAATGTGCTCTGATAGCTTGCGCATAATTTTAGACCAGGTTGCTTATTCTTTTCTATGAATAATATACTTGATAAAACATCAAAAGCATGCAGTCGAGATCGTCTCCCACCGAAAGTATTTATATTAATGAGAAATGGATTTCCGACGATCATAATCTTGCTCTCTCCCAACACTTTGTTAACTAGAATATTCACCACAGAATAAAAGACAGAACTAACAACTATATTTTCCTCTTCAAACGTGAAACAGTGGTCATAAAGGAAACAGTACGGAACTATTATATAATAAATGGCAGTGGTTTCCAATCCAATATAAAAATTATGGTGACCGTACATTTGAACCCATGTACATTTGAACCCATGCGTATATCCACGGGTTCAATCTATATGCGGGTGCTAAAACCCATGGGTTAGGGTTAGTATGGGTTTAACTATCCGTGAAACAAAAAAAATTCCATAGGTGCAATAGCATACAGGTGCAATTGTCATGGGTTCAAATGTACATGGGTTCAAATGTAATGGAACCAAAAATTATTGATACAGTCAATCAGAAGGTACAATTCCAAAAACTTCAATGCCACTTTGTCCCGACAATGTTACAACCCCTACCTGCTATGCATCATTTTCAGGAACATGAACCACTGCCTAAAAAGTACTGAGTAACAAAATACGATATATAATAGAATATAGGCATAGCTAATAGTAATAGACAGTGGACAACGAATAATACAAACACAACAATGTAAAATAATTTTCGGCCAAAAAAATAGCAGACAACATCGTGATTCAGCAACATACCTTGGATAATCACTGATTTGCTATCTTGGCATTTTCGGCTTTGTCAAGCGAATGTAAGCATAATATAGAGAGTGCAATTTAGCAAAGCCTACATTAGAAGCCACTGCAAGTAGCATGTCAAGCCACCAATCTCAAACTACATAGTTTCATTTTCCAAAATTTAGCACCTTTGTAACATGAATCGTAACTATCCAAATCTAACGCAACGTTTGAAAGCAAAATAATAACATTGAATTAAAGTTGAAGATGAAAATAATCAACCTCTGAATAAAGCAATAACGCATGCGGGCTTCATATACACGAGCATTCGCTGTACAATCAGTTCGAGAAATAGGAACTCAAACATCATAGTAACCAATTTGCAATAGATGTATGTACATACAGCCATGAAACTAGACATACTTAGAATCAGGTAAAAACTTATTATCAGTTTTCATTTACAATGCTAAAAAGTCTAAATGAAGTTTATTCAAATAGCAAATAGATCAATAAATCTTTAATACTGGACATCACGTCAGCAAAATTGTGAAATTTATTACATCGAACAAGAACAGCTACAGTGAAAAAAAAATAATTTTCAATTTCAATTTTCAAAATAGCAATTTTATAGTAAAATCGGATAACTACAGAGCTGACTAGAAATCTTGAAAAAGGGTGTTTTTACGAGACTATCAGATACTGGAAAAATTGCCATGTGCCATAGGTTGTTGTATAGGAATTAGCAATATTATGTAGCAAGATATTTCAACCAAACCATTGATGACATGGTTGTTTGTAGCTCTAATACAATACTGCTATGGCAACCAAAATATATAAAGGTACATAAATATATGAAACTATACAATTTCTTTGAACTAATCGTATGTCTGGCCAGGTAAGCTACCAGACGGAGAACTTCGGGCATCTTCATTTTCATATGCCAATCCAGAAGTTCTCTTATCTTTAGCCACGTGAGCGGTCCTCTTTCGCCTAAAAGGAAAAAAAAAATAGCTGCAGACTTGAGAGCAAAAAAAATATTAGACTAATTACAAGCTTTTCCAGGTGAATGGCATTTAAATCTTCGCCGCGATCTACCAATTCACAACATATTATAATAAGAACAATCGCTATGTTTATACATAGCCAGGCAAGTGTAGGTTTTCTAAAAGTACTCTGGGCATCATAAACATACAGCTGTCCAGTGCAATTATTTCATTTCAATATAGCATTTCAGTTTGTTACACCCTGAATGAGATGATCTGCTTTATATTAGAATACAATGCTCATAATAATAAAAATGTACGTGTATTGAACATCTTCAGGTGCAACTCCCGACAACCTCATCTGCATATCGTTGACTCTCTTCAACAAAAATTGCTTGTCCTTTCCTTCCTGTAATTACAAACAGTTATTAGTTTGATAGTATGGAGGGATTAAGGCTCTCGTAATTGAAGCTATGATTGTTCGGTGATTGTGTACTAAATGGTAAGTATTCCACTCGAAAATTGTTTTCTCACAAATTCAAATGATCATACCTATATTATTCTAAGATGTACATTTTACTCAAATTTATGTACATTTCTATTTACAAAATTCTAGGCAACTATTCTCATAGTTCATTCATGCATGCATATCATAAATGGACAATAAGAGACCCCTTAGACTTCTTTCATACAGAAAATTACACATACTGATTTCATTTCATCATTGACAGTATAAATCAATACATGCCCTTATGATTTTCTTTACAAATAAATTGTGTTTATTAGCCTAATAAGATAAACAATAAAGATTACATGACACTTGCAATACTCACCAAAGTAAGTTGTTCTCTAAGTAACTCGATCATCTTTTTATGGGCAGAACTCAATGCAGCATAGTAGTACAAGATCAAACTAAAAATACAAAAGCCTTCCATAAAGTGAGTGGCAAAGTACATTGCACGCTTTGAATTATATACACAGATACTAGTAAAAACAGTAAAGAGATATAACATGCTAAAACATGTAAAAAAAAGTTCCACACAAGGGTAACGCTTCATTTTTGTTGTAAACCTTACAATCGCGCAATGACAGTTCCACTGCAAAGGTATCAAGGGTAAATATATTTTTATATATTATTTCTCACAATCGCAATATTATCAAACCAGCCCTGTTGAAGAAACATAATATTTGGAAACATGTGCAAAACATACCATAATATGATTCCAATAATAATTGAGAATCCAGCTGATCCGATAAACCAAAATATACTTGCCAACCATTCAGGCAATGTACTTATGGCATTCGTGACAGATTGAAACATTGTTGCCAATCCTCTAAAAGGTCCACAATAGTTGCTTGGAGTTATTCTTAAAGTAAAAATGTATTGTTTGCAATTGTATTCATGATAATCATAGAGCCATTGCCTCACATTATGTATACTTCATATTGAAAACAGAATATTTATTATTTAGAATGAAAGCATGAGTTACAGTTCTCATGAATTTTTTATATTTCTCAGTTTTTATGAGAAAATACTTAATTAACATAATTTGTCATTTTGTCATGACTGTGTCCATTCAGACTGTGTTTCTCAATTCTCGGAAATCGTATTACAAAGAAACCACAATTCTAACACATGAATGGGTCATACATTCTATTTTGGTATCACACCGCTTTTGTAGACTTTTGTAGATTGTCGCATAATTTGGCCTGTAGCACACATTATGATTGGTTGGCTTTGAAACCATGCCGTAGCTGCAATGGATTCAAATTGAAAAGAATCTTCCTATTCATTCGAAAATTACCAACAGGCCCTGTCGCGACTTTTTCTCGGATCATGATGATACATATGATTATTAGCGTTAAGTATCAATTTTTATTGTACCAAAATAAATTTTTAGTCTGTGGGTATTATCGTAGACTTAGGGATTTTTCTATCGGGTATCTTAAAAATAATCTGAGTCAGCATTGCGATAGAGCGAAGTTGCACAAACAGTTCAAATTTGTCGAATTCGCAAAAATAAGAATCAAAACAGAATATAATCAGACACTTTTCCACACATTTTCTAGGCCAGTGGATTGCTGTGATATTTTAGAAAATTAATGCTTTTGTTTAATCGACGCAACTGTGGGTCAAAACGAACACAATTAAATTAATTTGGAAAGACATTTTAAATTCTCGTAATTGTCATGAATTGAATATTTCACGCGACAAAAAGTCATTATATGCCGAAAAATTGACTCTTTTAACAAACGCGTAATCGCGGTGACTGTTTCAGAAACCGTTGCATAGGAATTTGAAACCCCCCCTGAAATCCTGGCTGCGCACCTGCACTACTAGACCAATGCACCCACAAACAGAGTGAAATATTTCTTACATTGAAAGACTGACTCCAACTGGAATAGCAGCAACCAGGAACCCAAACATCAGTATTAAGAAGAAGAAAGTACCAGATCTCGACGCACGATATGGCCGTTGTGCAGGTTTGCAATTATACATCAATGTCAATTTTTTCAGATAAAAAAATATAAAAAACTTTAGGACAACGATCACAGGTAACAAGGGCGCATAGAATGCACCAATCCTGAAAAAGAAAAATTAAAAAAGAATTACAGAATACCAGTCAGTCATCTGATTTACATTAAGTTTAATTATGAGATTTACTACATATTAGGACTTTAGACTTTTTTCCTTTTTGTTAATTAGGATTATAATGTGAGAGACAAATATTGATAACATAAATAAATGGTTCCATTACATTTGAACCCACATACATTTGAACCCATGACAATTTCACCTGTATGCTATTGCACCTATGAAATTTTTTTTGTTTCACGGATAGTTAAACCCATACTAACCCTAACCCATGGGTTTTAGCACCCGCATATAGATTGAACCCGTGGATATACGCATGGGTTCAAATGTACATGGGTTCAAATGTACGGTCACCCTAATAAATATATATACCATGAATTTAAAAATATGAATACTACGATTGGAAAATTTCAGAAACCAAAATCATGCAAACTATTTTGTAAGAATAGGGGAAATTTTATTTATTTACATTCATTCAATAACAAATTAATAAGCAGCTGATAGTTATGATCATCTACAAATGAAATCAGAAACTACAAGACAAGCATGCATATATAACTCTAAAACAAATCTTATACACCTCACATTATTCTCACTTAAAAAAAAATAAAAACTTGGCAATAACGAGTTCCTCACCATACAAGTGACTGAGAATAAACTAAACTCAGAACATTGGATGGAATATGAAACTGCTGATGGCCAATTTGCTTGAAAATCTTTGCATGTCCATGATTTACTAAGAGACTGTAATGCACAAATAACTAAGTTTAGGAATGTTGAATGTTATGAATTGATGAATAAAACTGCAGGGATTTCTGATCTAAACATTCTTGTCTCAAGGATCTGCTGAAATAAATCTTTTTATCTTCGTTACTTTGTCTAGCGATGTGAAATCATAAGGTAGCTTCTGATCCTACCCACTATTGGTAGTAAGCATTCCCATATAGTGACTGAGCTATTTGATTCTACCTTAACAGACTTGGACGGAATCCCAAGACAAATCTTCTGCTTTCTATTTTTTCTTGAAGATACTTGTCAATGTTAGAAAACATGACATACCTTTGATTGTATTTTTATGATTTAACTAAACATGAACACTCTCATAGAAATTACTACCTTGCTCGTTACTTTTAAACCTGTAGTTATTATTATGGGTATTAATCATACAATAAGGTAATTCATGCAATCGACAATGGCATGCAATGTACACACTACACGGCACTCACCACATGACCGTTTGCGCGTAAACAATGTCCAGCACATTAACTGGAATCGCAAACTCTTGATGACCGATGAATTTAGCTAATCCACAGTTACAATGGTCAACTATCAACCTAAATTGAAATGATGAGACATAATCCCTGGTTATTTGATCCTAAATAAATATTTCCATACAGAATAAATTCTTCATTTTACAGAGCCTGTTATTAGAAGTATTTTTGACTGAATAACAAAGACAACGGTAGCAAATATTGCAATCAGGAACTAAACAAACCTTCTTGGAAACTCCACAAAAAGTGTGACCCCAACCACAATAAAGAAGTCCAATATTGTTAATTTATACATCTCTTGACCCATGTATGTCTCCCAACACTGTAATATAAAAGATAGAATTTAGAATAACAAAGGATGATTTATCTCATGATAAGAGTAGCAAGTCAATAGCTTAATCAAATGTCAAAACAAGGTTTGCTCCCTGTAATCAGGGCCAGATTAGTATAAAATTAGTTCTGATACAAGGGGATGGTCAATAGCGGAAAACAAACAGGCCAGTAATTACGTTAAACAGAACAGAGTCCAAAAATAGATTTGTGGATGATGTCAGACTAATATATATAACATTATTCCGTAATAATACAATTTCACTTAGCTTAGCAATTCATAAGTTACGATTGAGTGAGCGAGTATCATTGATGTCCATTTGCTTATAAAATGCTTTGAGAAATGACCGTCAAATTTTTTAGGCTGAAAGATTTCTTCAGGAAGATTAGTAAGTGGAAATTTATAAGACAGAGTCTCCAGCTAACTGGCATTTATTGTTCAGAGGTGAGTCTTCTTTATTTCTGAATGAGTGCTCACGGCCTTGCTTTAATCAAATTCTATTAAAATTGAGAGATGGCTACTGCCAAAAAAACAAAACATTTTTTCAACTTACAGGCATTCCATCACAATATCCACAGTTCCTACTATCTGCATTATCGATGAATGAATATCTTTCACAATTGATTTGAAAATAAACCACGATGTACAGAAACATCACTGACACAAGCCTCAAGATAACAGTTCTAAACAAAAATAATTGTTAGTAGAAAAAATTGAACTAAAAAAATATAGAAAAGTAAAATCTCGCCAAATCATATTATATGTTGGCTAAAAAGAATAATAAAACTGGGATTATTTATTTCTTTCAGGTACCAATTTACATCCAAATTTTAAGAAAAACCAGCACAATTTTTATTCCTACAGAGGCATCATCACTTAAAATTAGGCAATCTAAAATAATATATAATTCATATGTTAATATAACCTAGCCTAAATTCAACAGTATTTGTTGAAAAGAAGGAAAAGGTAATAAAAGGTTTTTCTCAGTCATCAGAAACTGAATTAAATGTCAACACTTACCTTATAAGCGTGAATTTTATGGTAAAAGCCGGTGAATAGTCTTCATATATGATCAAGAATTCAAAAAGCAGAGGAGCAAGAAAATTTGCAACAGTAATGACAATCGAAACGAGATATGTGATCAGAAGATCAAGAAAAAACTCATCATCATACGTTGACGTATTCTATTAGGAAAAACATGCTCAAATTGAATATGCACAAACAGAAGAGCAGTACCGCATGGCGAATACAAAAGCAAAAAATGTAATTCCATTAAGTATTGGCAGATTTACTGCAATACAATTGGCAAAATGCTGCGATTTAACATAACAATTATGAATACAAATATACTATTCAATATCAACAATAAACAAAACTATAAGAATTGAGACAACAAAAGTACAGGATGATCTAGAACAGGGCTACTCAGCTATTTTTTTCGAAGGTCCGCAAACAAAACTTCAAAATTATTTGGGTCCGGTCTTTCCAGAAATGATATTTTGGCATCCTTCAACGAGCACTTCCTCGAGCGACTAATGATTAGTAGCAAATTAAACTTTTTATTATGGTGTTATAGTTCTTTTCGTATATATCCAAAACTATGAAAGTCATTTTATAATAGGAAATTCAAAAAGTTGGGCTAATGATCCAAAATAAATAATTAGGTGCGGTCCAAATCCAATACTCGAAAGGTCCGGATTCGAACCGCGGCCCGCCAGTTGAGTAGCCCTGATCTAGAAAACGGAACCTAGGACATTTGAAACATACATTTTGGCCAAAGCGTCTTGGATTACTTTAAACTTTTGGTTATGATTATACAAAAAAGAGGTGTTTTTGTCACCATTGATTCAACAGTGTGTATTGTTATACCTATGTCATAACATAACCTTTATTAATACAGATAAGAATTGGTAAATAACACTTTTCCGCCAAAACTGTGAGCATTAGAAGGAAAGTAATTGTGGTGAAATAAAAATATGGCATGAAACTTATTGTAATTCGAACAGCGTCTAAAACCTTGGAATTAAAATTAGCATGAAATCTATTTGCAATACCTTAAGAGCATATTCCGCTGCAAAATATATTCCAGCAAGAGCACCTGCTAAAACAGCCAACACAAGTATATTAATGAGAATGCGTTTGGTGTACAAAATTGCCTTTTGTTTAGTAGTACGAGCTGCTTGCTTCTGTCGTATTCTTTCTTCTTCCAAATCAGTCTGAAAATATGGTGATCATATGCAATTGTAAAACCAAGATAATAAAGTGCTTCCAAAATGCTAAGTCCTTTCAATTCCAGTTGGACACATCTTACCTAATTATTATGCACTTGTTAGAAAAGGGTAGATATGGGCAAATTGCTTTTCAGGAAATGAGTCCTAATTCTATATATGTTTAGCCTACATAGACCAACCATTAATAATAATATCAACTGGAGGTCTATAATTGAGATATACATGTTTAATGCTAATCGAATTAAATTTTGTAAACCATGATCCTCTTTAAAAATCTTTCTTTTTTGAACATTTGTATGTGTAGCATTAATATTTAGGAAATTCAATCCATCCACAAGTTATATTAAATCAATATCTTAGTCTTACCCCTGATTCATTGAAAACATTGCTACATATTTACACATAGAAGAGAAAACGTGCCCCAAAATATGGCACAGTCTTCAGAATTGCTTCCAAAACCAGCTTACCTCAAGTTCATATTTAATACTGTGATGTTTCAATCCAGCTGCTCTGCTGTCAGTAATACAAAAATCCCATCCACCAAACACCTTATTGCAGTATGCATAAAACGTGTTTTCTCCAGAAATGAGAGATTCTCTCACACCGACAGCTGCCCTGTAAGAAACAATTGAAACAGTTTAAACTCATTATAATCTGAATTGTAAAATTACTTCTCAATGGTCTTACAAGAATATTTCAGTTCCTAAATCTTAATTCATAAATTCCTGTTATAGTTTCAATCTTTTATGAAATCCATTCTCAATATATCTTAATTAGCCTGTTTTTTTAATGAGGGTTCATTCACTTCTTTTTTTTACATCTGAGTTATTTTTACATTTTATACAATAGTTAGTAATAGGGCCAATAAACTGTATATGCCTTGTACGGAAACAGTAAAAAATCTTGAACTTTATGAATACTGTATGTCTAGCTGATAGCAAACCATAAAAAAATTAATTTGCCTGTTGTTCTTGTCACAACATTGATTTCAGAGTGAGTCATTGTGATTTTACTGCTGACAAAATAATCATAAAATATCATTCATATTTACCTTTTCACAATAAGAGCCAAGCTCAACAAGAAGTAGGAAAATGTAATCATGATATAGGCCAGTGGTATATTATATGAAAATGTGCTTGATGTTAAAGCATTTACAGTATTTTCATAATAGCCATAAAAGAGAAGAGTGTTCTCCATGAAACCCTGTAAACAGAAATTTAAATTTTACCATTTAGTACAAATATGAAATAAACTTTTATTGTGTCCAGGACTGAGGACACCCAAGTCAAATTGTAATAAACTGATAAATTATGACCGGTTAAAAATTGAACAATGAAGGATCTCCCACTTACTGACGTTGAAGGTTTCCACCACTATTTTACTTTGAATCTGATAAACTTCGGAGAGAAAAGTAAAAGTAACAGAGAATTGGATCTGTTAAATGACCAGAATTTGAGTGTTTTAGCCATTACAAAACCTATTAATATCAGGCAAAATTAAAATAAATAGAATAGATTTATTCTTCCAACTACATAGTTTGCTTAATAGCTAAATACAGAGTTTTATTGAAAGACAAAATGTGAATAGCATAAGTGGTCCCTATTTTAATTATTCATAACAAAGAAGCACTCAACCGGTGTGATGAAAACAATTGGCAACAAAAACAACTAAATTTTACCATCAAAACGTTTCATTTTGTCAATATACTGTGTCATAATTTGAATATTGCTGAAGTTTTTGAAATCGTTTTATGAGAAAGCTTTTTAGTTAACACAAGTAATATGGAATGTCTAAAGAATTTAGTTTGGGAAAAATTGAATAGTTTATAAAAAAAATTCAGGATAAAATGAATAAATACATTTGACACAAATCAGAAGTTTGCATAAAATGAATTCATATTTACCTGCCCAGTAAACCACCATATAATATATTGAGAGAATGGTTGAATCTCAGTAGAATTGTATGGATTGTATGCACACTGCTCTGTGGCTAAAAATTCAATAAATAAGTTCAGATAAGTGTGAGAACAAGAATCATCAAAAATTCCAAACTATTCATTTAAATTCTATCCAATTAAAGAGTCCAGCTGCACACTAACACAAATGTATTTCTGTAATGTTTCGTTCGACCAAAGTCAGACTCCCTCAGACAAGCAGTTTTGTAAAGTTAGACTCGCGCAACCCAATTCAAAGTATTCATTTGTAGCTTGATTGTGACCTTGAAAAGTTTGATTTTAATTGCGTGGAACAAATGTTTTATATTCTAAATCAATATTATCAATTGAGATTTCACACATATAAGGATTAAATTTTTTAAATTGTTAGAAAGTACTATTTAAAAAAAAATTCTATTCGAATGATCTCTTTTATCTTCACCTTCCAATTTTTTTTATGAAGCTCATGTTTTAAGACGTACGTATGTATAATAATAAATGTCTTTAACACACCGACCAATCAGATTTGAAAAAAAAAACTTAGCCACACCCACTATAGGAAAATATATAAATTTCTAGTTATGATATGAAGAATCCAACACAGCAAAAAAATAAACAAATTACTGTTTGTAGTTGTAGTTACAGTTGAAGTGGTATCCAGATTTTCAAATATAATTGTTGGAACGCAGATGAAGAAAAATACAAGTGTAAATATATATAAGTTGAGTAGAAAAAGCCAACGCAGGAAAGCGAAGTACGAACGAATTCCATTCCCGAATCTACCTGTATAAAAACAAAATTTGGACTTGAAATTGAACACATGCAAATTGATTTCATCAGATTTTGTAACATGGCATGTATAATCCATATTGTTGTTGATGAAAAGAATTTTCTTACGAGAGGAAATAATAGAACAATAATAACTACGAGGATCAGATAACATAGAAGTTCTAATTGCAAACTCCATAATATTAAATATTTTCAATAACCTGCGAAAAGTCAAGATATATGTGAAAATTATGCGAAATAATGTCAAATCACATCTATTTATGTGATATGTGAAAAATGACATTAATTATGATTGCACAGCAGAATGGTATTACCATTTTTACAACACTTTACCTGTTTGTTATTGATTTTTAATTTCGTTCAGTCAAAATTTTTAATAGCCTACATCTCTCTTGAAATACAAATATTGCATAAGATATGTACTGCATTAAAAAGAATAAACTTTCCTACTCATTTCTCATAGGCTACCATGCTATGTGTCATTGATTATGTATATACAAATTATAAGAACTGCAGGATTTTAGAGTGAAAAAAATATATACAAACTTAAATAATTTTAAATGTATATTCTATTATTCTCAATTTTTTTAATGAAAACATAAAGAGCGGTGCCTGTAATAATAAAAGTGACTCAATTCGTCACTAACTAAACAGCCTGTTAAATTGAATGAAAAGCCATAAACGGAAATTTCATAGAATGGGTCAACATGTTAATAAAACAAACGCAAAATGACACTCGATGATGTGACGTCATGTATCACATGATACCACAATGAAAACATCAAATAATCACACCTTCAATTTCGTGAATAGAAGATCTCCACAATTGACAATAGCGGAAGACTTCATTGGTGTTTTCCTTGAATCTCTTCCATTTCTAACAACAAACACCAAAGTAAACAATGACTAAGAGTTCTCATTGTGAGTACAATGAAGGCAAGAACAAATGAAGGAAAAACAACAAAACTTTACACTTGATTTGATGAACATTTCAGTTATAACAACAGGTCAATGGTAGCAAAGCAACAAAATTTTGCACTAATTGAAAGTTAGATCACGACTGCAATGCTTCAAAATATAAAAGTATTTTTGCATAGAATTTTCCCAATGTATGTCATTGTATATAAGTTTGAATTCAGACATGACAAAAAGTATGAAATTCTTAATTTTCCCTTCCGACTAGACTAAAATGAATTTCAATATTTAAGCCGAACTTACAAGACTGCTTTCCCTTTTCCAGCCAGATGTAACAGTAAGACCACTGCTCTCTTGAACTTGTTTTCTGCAAAAATATATTGAGCATTGGTCATGAATTGTCAGCAGTAATTAGATTATGTAAGGTATAAACAAATTAATTACAAAAATAATCAATAGGACATAATTCAGATCTCAGTCTCAAAAAGCGTGATTATATTAATTGATTCCATCTCCTTTACAGTGTTTAATAAATACTTTCTTCAAATCAAATCTTAGAACAAATTTTAAGCAAAACAGTAATATATAATAAGTATAATTGCACACACTGACACTATACATTGCAGCAGTTAGGAACATACCCCATCAACACATGCTTTAATACAATATTATGGTTTTGTCAAACTAAACTTCCAATTACGAAAGTGGTATTGATGAAAGTTTGATTTATAATTCGATTAAGCGAAACCAGGCTTTTTAGTCTCTACTATGTATTGTTAGTTATTTCTATGGGTTGCTTTTGACAAGAAATTTCAAAAACACCAATTGTATTACTAAATATACTGTTTATTGTAATTGGAATTATATTCATCTATAGGCAACTTAGTCTCTTTCATTCGACAACAATAAACCTCTTTTGTCAATATCTTATAATAGAATTATGAAATTCATACAAAAGTGAATGTTGACATGAATATCAAATATATCTGCTGTAACTAAAGCATACTTTCAGTTGTGGATACTTCATGAATTGTTATGTACACTATCTTGAAATCTCGCGTATATAATAGAAGCATTGCATGATTTGAAATACAATTTCACAAGCAATATCCAAATGAATGCAATTATTTGAATTTGAAATATGGTATTGAAAATTTTGTTACAATACAGGAGTTTTCCTACAATACCATTTCTCCATCTAAATACATAGCAGACTTAGTGTTTACTCCTCTGATATAAAATTTATCATTTATCATCAATATCATAGCTCCTTTCTAACATTTCAATTTGATGAAATCAAAAAACAAATCAGCATGACATGGACAATGACAAAAGTCATTGAACACAATATTGACTTTGTCCTTAGTTTTGCTTCTTAAAATCCACCAATTCAAAGATACATATTCCCAAGCAAAAATATTTATTTTTATTAATTATGATCAAATTATTTTATATTGCAGTTGCAGACAACATTTAAAAAATTTCCGCAATAGCAAGTTATTCAGCTTCAGTGAACACATAAATTTACAATGTATTAAATGCAATGTGTGTTTTTACAACATTGAAGATACTGGTACCTCGCTGATTTGATAATCAACCATTTCTGCTTTATTAATAATAGTAACATGCCTTGACACTATGATAACATCATGACCTAGACAGTATGATATACAAAGGGTGACTTCAATAATAAGGTTATTCATCTAAATGACAAAATACCAAGAAGTTTCAAAGCTTTTTTGAAGAATATTAACCAATGACTATTTCTATGAAAAGACAACTTTTGTCCAGCATATAAACTCATGACACACTACACAGTTTATGTCACATATTAAAGTGAAATCAATTATATATCACCTGATTTGCTTTTTCCTTGCCATACTATAGGTAAGTTCTTTCAAATTTTCGACATCTTTCCACGAAAAATCTTCAAACAAAACATCACCCATTCCTGATACTTTTGGAGTAGAATGACGACCAGTATTCTATGCAAAATGTAAGTTATAATTTGCTAACATAATGGTTTAGGCAGGACTAGACTGCTGGTTTAAAATCACAATGACTCCAGCTCGAAACCCATAGCCATTGTGGTTTTTGGTTTGACCGTCAAAATTGATCAAATCAACACCTTTCAATTTTTTTGCTCTTGCTAGGCTATTGAATTTAGGAAGCACTGAATTCTGAGCTAAAAGCAAAAACTGACTGCTTCAACCTAATTTTGACAAACGGCTCCAAATTGCAATAGCCGAACGCACGACTTAAGTTTACGCTACACAACCCTTTCAATAGGCCTACTGACATTTACGACTTTCAATTGAAAATGTCAATACAGCTCTCACATGTAAAACGAAAAAAAATGCTCGACTTTCGACTCCATGTCTTGTTTGACAGTGAGAAAATGAATCAACAGCTAATATCTAGTGCATTGGAAATGGAATGTAAAAAATCATTTTGGTTGAAAAACAATAAAATTCTTACCTCTTCATCATTCTCATTTATATCAGCTGCAACTTTATTTTTTGTTGATTTTTTCTTTGTAGTTCGCTTTCGACGAATTGTAGTTCCTCCACCAGCATGGAGAGCTTGTACACTAAAATTTAAATATATGTAATGTCATATAAGAAAGTTCTAAATACATGATGATGGAGTTATCATAGACGTTATATGATTTACCAATGTTGATTTTGTATTTTGAAACTTCTTATTCATATGAATTAAAGTTGACAAATCTGATCTACAAATTGCTGGCAAAAATACACTTTCATTCTCAAATCAAAATAAGCAAAAAGATGGTAGAATTACCTTGGTAACTGAGAACGAATAACTTTATTCTGCTCTGAAGATGTCATTTTAGAAAAATCTGAAAAAAAAATGTAGTATGAAAAGTGCTATTAAAGTATACATTAGTATGGTTCTGTAATTTGAACTCATTAAAACAAAAGAATTTTATAATTTGAAAAGTGTGAGCATTGCCTATTAAAATTATTGCAGTGCTTACTTTGACCAACAACAGAGTAAACTAATAACAATAACTCTGTAACTGAGCAATGATAGATTTATAGGTATCATTCAAACTTAATCAAATCTAGTAACGATCAAGGACCATTATCTACTTATCTATAATCCAAGATCTGGGAAAGTGACATCTTCAGAAGAAGCTCATGTAAAAAAAGGAAAAAGAGATATCCGGACTGAAAATCAGATGAGTTTTTCACTGTTCAGAGAAGCCGAGATGTTTGCATAGTGAAGATTTTGGTTCGGTAATTGGTGTCAGAACTAAGTTAATTTTCTAATCATTTTCGTCAAATGCTCAGAATTACAAATTTTCAAATAAGAAACTTTTAGATTCAAACTAATTTTGTTAAATAAAAAGCAAAGTCCGAAATTAGTTATTGAGTTTTTGAGTTTGTTGTTTACTTTTAAGATTTGTTTGTATACAAAAAACAGCAGCAAATCAACTACAGAATTATATGTTATTATTGGTAGGGTGGCCAGTCTGCGGACGATTTCATTCAAACCTCTATAAAACAAAAACCAATAGTTCTAACCCGTTAATTTTTTCAACGTAGGTGCATTGGCATTTATTCTACACGCTGAATCTCGAATTAACTTTTTACGACCAGGGGTTTAAAGCTATACAGACCACCAAAGTACGTCACTCGGAAGACGTATTTGCAAACGAACAACCAGTGTGCGGCCACGGATTTCAAGCCTTGAACAACGTTTCTGCTGCGTCGAAACTAGAGCATACGCAGCCATGCATGAACAAATTGGGCTTCTAATTGCATTTCTGACTGTCATATATTTTAGGAAACACGGTCATTTCAAACAAAACTCGTCAAATTATATACAAAGCACCGCATCACAGCAATCAAACAGACAAAAACACGGTGGTCGCAAATTGGTCGACAAAGATATTATCGACGTATTGGAAATGCGCACCACCCTTCCCCCACTCCTTTAAATGTAGAAACGCCAAAATTTAAAGATGGTTAAAAGAAACACAACTCTACCCCTTTGGCAAATTTCATCTTTTTATCTCTTATATTTGTATGAATTTTCAAGTTTTTTTAATGTGACAATGGGTAGTTGGCGACATGAAAAAATGGTCCATATTTTACCTACGGTCGGGTTTTCGGTCGCAACTTTTTTGTTTGTGGCCGCATTTAGTGTAATTTCGCAGAGCTATGAGGGACAAGTGGACGATAACACGTGAGAAATATTGTCGCGGTTCGCTAATTTTTTTGGCATTAATTAGATCGATAAAGTTGATGGCCGCAAATAGGTCGTGGCCTCAAAGTGGGTAAGCCACCCTATTTGCATTTCGGCACAGGTACTGTCACATAACTTCTACCGTAATTTTTTTTGGATTCTCCACGACTTTCACTCATCAAAATTATTTACAAATTTACAAGTAGGCTACTGAAGTAAGTTTCGCCCGTAAATTTGATTTTCTTCTTACACTGTTCTTCAATTTATCTTAGTATGATTGTCGTGACATGTTTTCACATGTGTAAGTGTGGGTGAATGGACACAAACGCTGTAAACTGTTCGCTAAAGCTTTTATCTAGATTATGCCCATTTTCCTGATCTTTACGTAGCCCTTGTCTGTGTTTTCTTTATTTGTGACTGTGTTGTAGACGAAAGATCAAAACAAATTGTATTGTAGTACGGTAATAAAGCGTAAGATTGGCAGGAATATTCGCATTACGAAAGAAGTGCTCACCTTGCCCATCAGCAAACATGTCATCCTGATAAGGACTTGGACTCCAAGACATCTTGAAGCTTTTCAGAGAGGAGTCACTTTCGATACAGATCCTACACCATTCACACGCTCTATGCTTCAGCTCTTGTTGTATTAACAGATTCGGTCTATTATATCAGTGTACAGTACTACCGTAGGGAGGCGCAGTTCTTACCACTTCATGGCAGCTCCTGCCACGAACGAACCGCGGCAGCTCTTGCCATGGTTTTATAGCGCTATTCAGAATTCAGTAATCAGTATTACCGGTATATTCACAAAATAATGTACCAGATTTTAATTGATCATGTGGAATTATATCTACTTAAACCCTAACCCCAAATCAATCAAAACTGTATCCATAAGAAAAACGTTCCAACTTACCCTATATTTGTCACCATAATAGACAGCCTTGTCTTTACGGCCCACCTGCCGCGGTTACGGCAGCAAAATTTTACCTGCCATTGGTTTTCAATTTGCTGCCGCGGTAACGGCAGCTCGACATTGGTTTGTGGCAGCTAAAAAGTCAGTTGCCATGAGTTTGGCCGTAGCGGCCATGGTATGGAAATACCGACATGGTTTTGCGGCAGCTGCAGATGCCACAGAATACTTAAAACTGCACTTGACCGTAGGTACCGGTTCTGTACTAAGGTTCAAATCGCACAGATTTTGGATTAACCCTTGCACTAATGTCCTTAACAACACTTGTTTTCAGGCCCAATGATACTCCACAGTACAGTTTTCGTGCACCGATATGCCGGTCAGGTGGCGCTCCGGAGCTAACAATTTCTATTTTGTTTTATATAACCAATGACATAATTTGTTGTTTAATGTCATTGATATAACCAACGACTGACATACCGTATATAACATGGCATCGGTTGTATCCAACGACGTTGTATCAAACAGCTCGCGAAAAACTGGAAACGCAAGAGTGTATAATGCTACCGTAATGATATTCTTTTCATTTTGAACTGTAATGAAAGTGATGATAATGATGCAAGAGGTACTTGCAATGGGTCAGATAGTAGCTACGATATTCCTTAGGAAGCATTACGCAACTGCTTACGTTCAATTATCACTCACAGACACCGAAAAGCTGATCTGACAAATATTATGCTCACCCATTGATAAAAACTATGAATAATATTGATCTTTTTTCCACTTTCATTTTATTTTCATTTTACAGATTGAATCCAAAACTTCTGACGACAACGTTCCTTTGGCGAGTCTACCAGTGCAAAATCAAAAATAGACACAAATAGAAAATACAACCGACCGCAATGGGTTTCGGTGGAGAAAGAAACTGTTTGATGGACCTGATACAACATTTTCCGGTCCATAATTGGATCCTCTAGTTCAGGGGTGTCAAACTTGCGGCCCGCGGGCCGCATTGGGCCCAGAGCACTTCCAATGCGGCCCTCGAACGCTTAAGAATAATTGTAAAATTTTGTAAGTTATTTTTTATCTAAATGTAATACATTTTTCAACCTTTTGAAGTGAATCGGTTGTTCAAACAGAAAACGACAATTTACTAAAAGTAGTTTTGGAAAATTATTTTTTTTTGTTTGCAGTTTGATCCAATTATGGATATACCGCCAGCTAGCAAAAGAATACTTGAAAAAAAAAAATTCAGGATTAAATAGAACGCAAAGTACACGAAGAAAGAGGCATTTTTGAAAAAAAAATGGAAGTTGCAATATTTGTACATTTCTTCAAATTCTTGAGCACATTGTTTAATTTGTCACATTTCCATCAGTACAATGAAAGAATACAATATAAGTAGACATTATTAGAATAAGCTCAGCAGTCAATATGACTATTTCAAAAATCAACTTCGAACGAAATTTTTTTATGTGTTTGTATATTATCATATGTGTTTATATATTATCATAATTATGAGACTACCTAGTTAGCCTACTAAAAATCAATATCAATCATAACTCAAACGGTCCTATGCCACGTAATGATAGGAAATGTGGCGAGAAATGTCTGGTCCGAAAAGTCAGTCATTTGTTTGTTTACTGATCTATACATGAAATGATAAACATAATATTTTTGCATTACTAAAATCAATTAAACATTCCCAACGATCCAGATCAACCGATGATCATGTGACCTCGTTAATTAGAGTAGGTACTGTAAAATCATCTCAGCCTGATAAGCTGGTGGCACAAAAGAAATGCCAAACGTCAGGACATATGTAATAAAAAAAAACATTGATTTTATTCTGTAGTATTTTAGGTCTGTATATTTTGAGTCATTTTTAGTGTATTAATTATTCTTTCCTTGTCAAAACTTTGTTCAAAAATGTTTAGGATAGTTGTACATAAAAATTTATGATTTTTCGTAATAAATACATTAGATTGCAATAATAGTGGAATGCAAAAATGAATATGTAAATGGAATTTGAAATTTAAGAAAATACCAAAACTTCATTCGGATGTTTAATTGCATCACAATATATGTCACAAACTACACCTATCTAAAAATATGCTTCAAGTATGCATTATCAAAATATATATATCAAAAACTGTTTGCGGCACTTTGCACAATTCCCCAAATGCATGACGACCCTCAAAAACCCACGAGTTTGACACCCCTGCTCTAGTTGATGTAATTGTGGATAAGCCATTGCGTTATTTCCGGCGTTTTGTGACAGAGGAAATGCTGCAACTTCCGACAGAACAAACAAACCTCTACAGCGGCGTCGACAAAATTCGTCGCTCGCGGGTCAAAATTAAGGGTTTGCAAGCCCTGGCGGGCCGCACATATTTTTAAGAAGTTAAAAAACGAACGGATGGCCGATGAATCACAATTTTTCACTCAGATCGGTAGTTGAAATTTTTAAGCAGCGCGCGAAGACTGCGACAACTCGTGAACTCAACTTAGTCGTCTTACTTTAAAAAAAAATTAAATGACATTTAATGTGACACTTTTTGTTGTATCACGCTTGATACGTTTTTGAAATCCGTCGGCACACTGGATGAAGCCAAGATTGAAACATTTTTTAAATGGGAATCACTAATTAGAGTTCTCAACTTGTTCTTAGTAATGTTCATTTTCGAAAAAAAATAATTGTTTGCACGCATATGTACTTTTAAATGTCGATGTGACTTTTTTGTGCATGTTTTGTCAAATTTGGATAGGGTTTTCCTTCAATGAGATAAAATTCAAATAGTGATACATCTCTGGAATCGAGTATAGATTTATTTCCTCATTGCATTGCATCTCGAAAAATTCCATTTGAATATTTTCTGCGCCATTGAACCCTTTGCACTTAGCATCAACTTTTTTACGGTTTGTTGCATTTATCTAATTATAATTCAATTATAGGCCCATTGAACGAGTAATTGAGAATTATATGCTTGTTAGGTTATAATATAATTTAGTCTACACGTGTCTCAGAATAAATTCTGCTATGTAAAGAATATCATCTTCAAAACAGTCGTTTTGTTACTATAATTCAGTGAAGCGTCGCGGGCCGGATTATTTTACACCGCGGGCCGTAGGTTGCCGACCCTTGCTCTGAATGGAAATTTGGAAAAAACATACAAACGGAAATTGAGCATATATTAGGAATGTACTTGAACGTGGGTATAGTGCAGGTGCCTAGTGTAAGTATGTCTTTGGAAACTTCAACCTGTGAGTAGAGTTACGTCTCGCAACCGTTTTCAAACATTGCTGAGAACTCTGCATTTTGTAGACAATTTGGCTGTTCCAGACAACGACAAACACTCTGATACTTGTAGGTGTTGCTGACGCGATGACTTGGTAGTCTTTCGCGACTCCTCGTCAATTGCGAACATTTAATTTGTTATTATAACTATTTGTTGACAAAATTTCATGCATAACGAAATGAAATATATATCTGAATCTGACAAGCTATGGAAAATTCGTCCATAGCTAACAATGTTCAGAGATGCATGCTTACAGCCGAGGAATACAACTCTGTTGACGAGATGATGCGACAATAAAACGGCGCTATACGTCAGTATATTATTGGGGGGGGGGGGGGACGGACCTTGAAGCGAAGTTGAATCGGCCGGTATTTTCGTCTGGATGAGATCGCATTCCACCTATGACATCATAAGAAACGCCTTTGTCAAATGGTCAATTATGACGATCAGGATGGCTAAACTTACTTCGGATGCAACTGAACATGACAAGTATCAACGTGTTCAGCTATGATTCTCCTCGAAATCGCGACATTCAAAATTTTTATACTTAAAATATATTAGTAAAAATAATGGGGGTGTTTCAATAGTTGCGTGCGGAATTCCCACAAGGCGTCGTGTTAGATGATTGAGAGCGGTGATTTTTTTAAATACTTTAAAGATCAGATTACGGCGTGCTTCGAAAAAATATTCATCATATGAAAAAAATATTATATCCGAATCGTAACCGTATACACTCCAAGTAAGCACTTTGAGGCACTTAGGAAGTTGGTGAGTTCGCTGAAAATATCGTCGAGGGAGTCGATTGATCTTATCAAAAAGCCAGTGTCATCGACGTATTCCTTCAGTTGTGTTTTTTTTTTCCGCGAATGATTCCCGGTATGACCCTGTTGCCTAGAATGGCGCGTGTTAGTGGTTCCGCGTTCAAGGTGTATGGTCTTCAAGATTGCAGCGAGATGCGCTCATAGGCATCAGTGGGATTGTAGTGTTCATATGTCAGTTGTTGGTGCACAGATTGGAGATATTCAGCGACCCAGGAGACGGGAAACCACTCTACGCGGCGGTGTGGCTCAACGGGCTAAGCGTTAGGAATACGCTCGCCACCGTACCTCTAATTACTCTGCGTGGGTTCGCAGGTTCGAATCTCATGCAGGGATGATTATGTGCGAGAGGATTGCTGGACTCCTCGCCGTCGTTGGGTGGTTCACGTAACCGCTGGTCGGTTACGGCTTCCTCCACCATCAAGTCCATGCTTCTGAAAACAATATAACTAATCCCATACCCGACTTGGAATGGTAACCGGACGAGAGGCCGTGGTTCGCCATATGGATAAGCCGGCTTTCCTCTCCCCCGGGATAAATATGTAAATCCTATCCTACCCTGTAACTCGGAGTCATAGTGGAAGATATTACCTTACACATACTTATACCACAATGCGTCAGGGGGTAAAGTATTGAGATACAAAATACCCATCAATGTGTGTAAGCTACACTTACAGTAGAGCATGTTTTTATTGAAATTGTATTTTCAAAAATCTTGAATACTCCCGAATGATAATTTCAGACTTGTATCTGGGGCTGAAACTAAAGCTGGATACATCAGTAAAAAGGAAATACCCTCCCAAATAATACACTCAATTGGGTCATATAGGTAGTGTTAAATTTACACCTTAATCTGTACTACTATGAAAAACAAACTCTTCTAACACAAAATTCATACGCAAAGATAATTTCTAAACGTATTCAAGTATAAAAATATATGAAAAATATGTATACACAAAACAGGGAAAGTGGAATAGGTTCACAGCGGTACCGGTAGTCACCAACTTTTTTTTTCATGAAATGCAATAGACAGTAACACTATACCGGAACAGGAGAAGTTGAAGTAGGACGAAATTCCTCCAAGACAATTGCAGGAAGGTTAGAATTTTCTGTAAGAATAAATCATCAGCATGAATGAATATACCAAATGTTGAATCAACAAAAAGACTAATTAAAAAAAAAATAACTTCTACAAATAAGAAAACCAACATGAATTTGTTTCTCAATGGAATGTGGACATAAACAAGTCCTTAGTGCTTACTGCAGTGACCTATAAACAAGACATATCAAGTTGACAGAGGAATGATTCTGTTGAACAAGACTTCGAGAAGCATTGAATAAGAAGATATTCATTTTTAAATTAAATACATGTATGTAAAATTTTCGAACACTTCTCACAAAGTTACTTTTCGAATCAGTTGAGCTTGAAATATTACCATACCATAGTAAGAAAATTTAGCCTATGACCCCCGCTATAAAATAATATTTCTCAAAATATTACGTGCCTACAAGTCCAATTCGTATTAACTTAAAACTGACCAAAAAAAATTCCAATCGTCTGTAACTGTTACCTCAATTACAAAAAGCTGACCTTTTTTTTGACTCCTCGCAACAGCTCGAAATAAAGGAGAATTTCCCCGATTTTCATCATCCATATTAGTGACACTCTCGTTAGAACCAACATCGGAAATACCCAAAGACTGCCTTGCCTAGATGAACACAAATACCATATGAGTACACATCATAGTTACAAAAACACATTCCGGGTTTCCAATCTAGACATTTCCAATTAAATACCTCATCTAACAAATTATCCAAGGTTTCCCGGGATAATACAGGAACAACAGAATTCATGAAGCCACTAAATGCAATATCTTCTTCCATTTTATTTGTAGATTCTGATGCCTGTGATTCTGATCGAAAGCAATCCTAAAACAGAAAATATTTTAAAAAAATGAAACAATATTCAGTGAATTTTATATATTTTCTAATATTCATTAGGGATTGGAAAGAATGAGACTATTGAAAATACTGTTATATACCTCTTGGTAATAACTAGTCATAACATATTGTATGAGGATAAAACATCTGATTATGTGTTGATCAAGAAAATTCATTCTTTGTAGCAACTTCTAGTCTCTGAATGAATGTGGTAATGGTAATTCCATCTTAAACTATGTAATGGTGTTTTGATGAGGCTGCCAATTTGCTTTAGTTATTTTTGAGGTGGGGTGAGAAATAAATTCTAAAAAGTGGACAGGGCTTTAAAGGTTTGAAAACCACTGACCTAGAGTAAATAAGATAGTGGCCAAATAACATGTCCTTGTTTAACACAATATTATCATACTGGTATATCTCTTTCTGTTTTACTTTTGTTACAAATAACAAAAATTTGCAACAGTTTGGAATAGAAAATGTAAAATTGCTCTTCATTATACTTAACTGTTGACGAAAAAGCATATTAAGGCTAAGACTCTATATTCATCCAAAGTAAATGAAACACCAAAGAAATTTTAACAAAGCAAGCTGATACCTCAGGCACGCTCGACTTCGAGGTTTACAACAAACGTCTTCCATATGAACAACATCCATAGATTTCATTGTATTGCATACCAGTGTAAGTCAATTGATGATAAAATAGCTTAGCCTGATAAGCCTACAATCATCATAACAAACAATATAAAAATAAGTATCAAACGAACCTGAGATGAAAAGCTGCTCAAAATTGAACGCGAAGAAAACCTCGCTGAACTTGAAATAGAACATTCTTCAAGCAACTTTTGTAATTGTTCATTACTGAGTTTGGGTGTCGTACCTTCATACTAAAACATAGCAACACCTTTTATCATGATACAACTAAATGTATAACAATTTTTATTGCAAATGGAAGATGCAAGTAAAGCTATAAAATCAACTATTTTCATACTGTCTGCCAATACCACAAAAAAATTACATTTTTATCCAAGTTGACCTGTAAGTTCAGGGCGGGAGGAAACACGCATAAATTGAAATTTCTTGAGCACTAGAGCAGTGTTTTTCAACCTTTTTTATCGTGGTATACCTTTTACAATTTTTCAAGGGCTTTGTATACCTCACAAATACCAATGTTTATTTAAGGCTTAAAAAGACATTGAATTTCAAGCACATATTGTACTGCAACATCATCATGCAATCTGATAGGCTAGTGTCCGCAAGTTATAAATTTGACTGACGGCCTTATCGTTAACGGGAATAATGTTCAACGTAAATCAAACGAAGTACACGGCAGCCGAAATCACCAACCCAGTCACGTGACCGCATTATCTATATAATTTGTGATGTAACAATGTACTCATGTTGGTTCTTTGCGTAATGTCATTTTTATATTTCATTTGCGCCGCATTTGCATTGTTGTCTCCGCTTGAATATTTTATAATTTATTATATCATAATTCAGAATCCCCAACTTAGGCTGTACACCCTTCGTATACCCTTTATCAGTTGTATACCCAAATTATGGCCCGGCATACACTTGGGTAAACCGTATACCCGGTTGAAGAGCACTGCACTAGAGCCACCCCTATATGATATAAATTTAAACGGGAGTCAGTACATCTTTACATTCCAATTCCATGGAAGCCAAACAACAACGTAACCAGTCTGCTGTGCTCGCTTGCTTGCTAATGCTCACTAAGCAATATTTCCTTACCATTTCTTTCCATTCTTGATCAATGTTTTCTAATCTTTGTTGAATTGCCTCTAGATTACTTGAAGAATCTTGATTGTCATTAAAATATATTTTTTCTCCTAGATGTTCGATATCCTAGAAAAAATGATGAATTATTTAAATGAAATTCTACAGCATGGCACAACATACCAATAAAAATAACTATAATTGCAATTTGGGGCTCCAACAATCATATAACAATAAAAAAAACTATTTTTTAGTATTGGAAATATAATCAGAAACAAAAATCCTCATACTCAATATATATTTTATTGAAAAGAAATATGGACAAGTTGATTTTTCATTGCAGTTACGTACCGACAATGCCTTGATTCTCAATAACCTACTAGATAACAATTTTATGGAAAAGACATTAATCAAGGAAATAATTAAATAGCTAAACAACTCCAAAAAAATCTTGCAGTCTAAGCTGCTTGACAGTGTGGCGCATCATGTTATGCATTAGCAGTAAACTTGCCACTCCCACTACACTGCTGATCACTCTACTCAGGTTCATAGACTCGAATCCTATGGAGAATAATTATGAGCAAGAGGATTCCTCGCAGTTGCAGGGTGATTCATGTAACCGGGGGTCTGTAGAGCTTCCTCTGCTATCAACAAAAAAATGGATAAAGAATGATAACCAGACAAGAGGCTGTGGTTTGCCATATGATTACACCGTGTTATCGACTTTCCTCTTCCCTGGAATAATTATGTAAATCCTATCCTACTATCAGACATAGTAATTCAAACTTAAAATTTCAATTCTATTGGAGTCAAAATGAAACTCGCAGCAAGAAAGGACTAGTTTCTAATTCTGTGTATTGAGTGACACAGATATGGATGAAAAAATATGATATGGTGATAACTTTATCTCAGTATTACAGCCAGCTTTTACTTCATATAAAAAGGCTAAAATCCTATATCTAAAGTAGGTTCACTGCTGTGGTACCAAAGCAACAATGAGTCAAGTCGGTATTTACCTGATTCTGGAATTTCATATCAGTTAGATGTGGTGTTCCACAAATCATTTCAAATTCATCTGATGGTAATAATGCTTGGATTTTCTCATCAATTTCTGCTAATCTTTTCATTTGGTCAACATCAGGTTTGTATCCATCTCCCAAAAACAATCCAGGATTTGTGATTGCATCGCTTCCTTCCTACAGGTAGGTTAGGAGATATAAAATGTTGTAAACACTAGAATTTAGTCAAGATATATCATCACCACTGTGATAAAAAAAAAATTTTCCTGAAAACCTGATCTCAACAGATAAAAAAATTGAGTAACATGGCGAATTACCATTAATAGTTTGCTGCAATGACTAATTCAAAGGTTTGCTGCAATATCTTATAATTCGTTTATTACAAGTTATTGAATCTTTATTCTGAACAAGACTGTACAACCCCAGTTTCATAAAGATATAACACCTTTAGAAAAAACGGTACCGTAAATTTCTGGTCCATCATTGATACCCAGTTTATTATTACAGCCCAGGTGAGGTGATCAATATATAGTGTTTGAATTGATGGGTTTTACCAGTGACACCATGTCACTACAGTTAGTTCAAAATTTTTTACCATTAAATAAAATTCTGAGTGGATTCTTTAAAAGAAAAAATAAACAAGCCGAACTTTTTTATATTCACTTTCAAACTTACCGGTACATGTGTATTAAAACAAAAATACAACATTGTCGAATAGGAAAAAATATTTATATTTTCCTAAAACTTAGTTTTATATTGTTAAAATACTGACCAAACTTGGAAGGCTGTTTTCAAATTGATCTAGATCAGAAAGTAATTCGTTCAGTCTTTTCTTCTCTTCTTCAGTCATTGATATATAATTACCTGCATCTTTTGCAAGCTGGAATAAAATATTATCAAGACTCATTCGATTATTTTGATTTTCATGATGAGTCCTTTTTGCAGTTAAGGATAAGATTTACATATTTATCCCGAGGGAGAGGAAAGCCGATTTGACGACTTAACCATATGGCGAACCACGGCCTCTCGTCCGGTTACCATTCCATGTCGGGTATGGGATTAGTTAGGTATTTGTTTTTCCGAAGCATGGACTTGATGGTGGAGGAAGCCGTAACCGACCAGCGGTTACGTGAACCACCCAACGGCGGCGAGGATTCCAGCAATCCTCTCGCACATAACTCGTTTCGGTTACAAAGCCGCAGAGCCAATTTTTACTCATTATTCATCATTCTCAATTATGTATAAAAAACATGTACCTGACCTGCTTACATCGAACTGCCATGAAAAATATCATCAAAATGGTACACAAACCTCTATATTTCTCTTTATAAAGTCAATTTTCCCATTTTGCGCAGATTTTGCAGAACTAGACCGTTGTTTTGTATCTGCATTAGTATTCGACCTCCCAGAAGATTTGGTCTCTTCCATGTCATCATATTTATCAAACCGGGGAAGAGAAGCTGACCCAGGTAATATGTGACTATTTCCATTTTTCTATCATGGAAAATTACGTTAATTGACTATACATTATCAATATGTTCAAAGAGAGATTGTAACTAAGCCTTTAATGAGATGCAATATTATATCGTGTTTTGTTGAAGTGAGCGACTGTTGATTATAGCAGATTGCCTCGAGATATTGTATGCATTTTATTTTCCAATTTATTTACACTGTATTTGACTTTTTCTTCTTTATAATATAGTGTCCAGAGTTATTTTATAGGTGCCGCTGCTCGATAACCACCACTGATTTCCCGCGTCCTTTTCATCCTGTAATATGGCCTATTTATAATTCATTGCCATTTGCATGTTTGCGCCTATTTAAACTATGGTTATATATAAACTATTTATTAGTGTTTATAGTGTTCGCAATCAGGCTATTTCTAGACAATATATACAACACGTATCAGCATTTCAGACCTTTACTTACCCGATTAATCAGGGAATACCCTACGAGTTATCCGATGGGATGGGATTTTCAAACCTGTACCGGTACATTTTATTCTTAAAACATAACTTCCGAGTTTCCAAATTAAATTAGATGACGAATCTTGGGTGTCGCTGCTCGATAACCAAATTTGGTTCCCCGCGGCTTCCCTTCCCCAGTAAAAATGTGTGTTAAATTTTGTTTATCTTTTGATTTTGTATGTTATTTTTTTGCTGGTTGGAAAAAATAAAATTGACTATGACTACTATGCTATAAAACAGATGATCAACAGAAAACGAGGTTCCCGTCTGCATTCAAAAGGTATCGAAGTGTCTCATTAATAAAATATGGATGAAAATTGTTTAGTAGACTCGATCCCTGATACAATCGTACTATTGTGGGTTGGGTAGAATACACACACATAAAATAACTGAAGTCAATAAAAAATAAAAAAGTTCAACTGCAAGTTCATGAATATGTGAAACATTTCTATTTCTATTTTTGTAAACATGCACAGACTAAAATTTGTCATTAAATCTTGAAAATTAAAGCTAGTAATGAAATGCTGTGTTTCCAATCTTGCCAAATTTTATTTAAAAAATATCAATCAAAGTCATAGCCTATTCCAAACATCTCACCTCAAAATTGATTTGTGTTGGAAATATGGGAACAAATTCATCTTTATCAAGTCGATCTAACATTTCTGGAAAATGAAAATATTCAAATGATGGAATATGCACGAGACTATTTGTGGAGAATGATTTGCATTTCAGACTGTTGACAATCTAACTTTACAGATATTAACAAAGGTCGAAAAAGTTGTAATTTAAGAACATCAAGTTTCTTTACAGAAGTCGTTTCTTGCAGTCATAGCTGGTGAATAAATAAATTATCCAGTTTCATCTAAATGCTTACCTTTTTTCACTTGCCTACTACTACTACCTGCTTTTAAAATTGAACCTGTTTAGATAGGCATATTTTATTAAATCCCCAACAGAAATGCACATCCTCTAAAATTATCATGCCGATCTCACAGATGTCTGAGTTAAACGATGAGCGCCACGTATTTTAATATACGGTATTTCACATTCTGTTGGAAGCGTCGAGACTTCTAGTTGAGCCGATGAAGCAATGCAGATTTGATCAAGCAAATATAAGATACCTTGAAGTTGAGCAGGTGGAGGCATTAGTGCAAGATATTTTCCAATGTTAGCTGTTGTTTCATTTTTTTCTGTTGTTGATGCCAATTCTTCCAGTAATTGTTTTTGAAATATCAATGTTTGTCTTTTTACCTTATTGAATTATTCAAAAATTATTTAAATCCAGTGCTTTTATCAAATACATAAGTTTTGATAAAAATATAATTTAGTTACAGACAATAATAAGGATCTGTAATGCCGAATAGTAAAGACAGTTCAGTATTCCAAAATATAGTGGCACAACCTCTGGAGTCATCTGGAGGCATTGTATTAATTCAGGACAAGGCAGTTCACAGTTGCATCTTGCATGGAAATGAATGCAAAGCAATTTTATTCGTGTTACGTATATTTTTCGTATTGATGACTGTTTGTTTTTTGGTTGACAAAATGATGAATATATCTCTCTCTCTCCACAGCCTACAAGTCTTAGGACAATTTTGTTCAACATCTATATTGATTTAGATATGCTAACACTGTTTGGTTTTCGGAGATACATCTCAATGTAAAAGTCTCAAAACTAACCTCTTTCTCACGCTTTGTTTTCTTTAAAAGTATCCTATCATACTTTTTCATCTTTTTAATCAAAGTTTTAAGTTTTTCATCTTCGATATCAGGAACACTATCAGCAAAACTTGAAGATGTTTTTGGACGACTATCAAGATCTTGAATCTCTTCTTCCTCATTTGAATATTCTTGTGATAAGATCCTGTTTGGTAAATGGTCATGAACAAAATTTGAACGTTCAACGGGAAAATCCTTCTCCTCACGAGAATCATTATCATCATCAGAAACTTCTTCACTCATAAAAAGACTGTTGAAATTCTAGAAAATAAGTTGATTCAAAATGCTTAATAATGTAGCAATGGTAAAATCTGAAATCCCCGTACCAGTATCTGATGCAGGAGAAATATTAACAAAGTTGATCACCTTGTTGTAAATTATTACTGTGTTATGATTTCCTTAAAATAATGCAACATTGATATATAATATAAAAAGTTCAAAAATACTGAAATATTTGAGGTTGAAATCGTTTTGGTTAGATGTAACATATAACATTCATTCTGACATATTACATCCAGAAAAAGGGCCAAAGTTATTCTCTGATAGGTCAATCCACACAAGATTTGCATTTTTTATATAACCCCTAAACCTTATAAAACACAAAGATACCTTCTCAACTTACTTCTTCTGGAGGTAGTATTTCCATAGAACTAGCCATTTCTGATCTAATAGATGACCTGGTGTCTGATCTTGATGAAATTGGTAAAAAATCATTGAATTCTCCTCTTGTAATATCCATTATTTAATAACAACTATTTACTGTATTTAAGTCAAAAATAAAAGATGTTTCCGTAATGAAGTAGGAATCGAATAAAATAACTTAGTCAAAATGTGATGCAAAAAGCTTGATCGAAAATATTACTTTACTCGATTGCAAGGACTAAGGAGGCAACATAGTATGGGCCTAGTACTACGAATTCAATTCAATTCGTTTATTACTCCAGACCGCTGTGGTCCATATAAAAACAACACAACAAATAAACATAAGCAAACAAAAATAAGGCAATAAATACATAAAATAACTGATATGACAATCAGATTCACAGTAGTAAGTCTCAAAAAAGAGTTATAATATAGCAATTTAAGAGACCAAAAGTGAGGTATAGAATCTAAGGTAGCCCGTAACAAACAGTATCTGGGAATCAAATATTGATTGTAATAGAATGTTATTGGAGTTCCTGCATCTCGTCATGAACAACCACAGATTTTTTCTATGGAGTGCTTCGAAAGAGGGAATGTTCCCAGATACCACTTTGTGACGGACACTCTCAGATCTAGAGACACAGTGAATTACGCGATAAGCATTATTATATGAAATTTTAACTTTTTTATAATTATAATTATTGAAAAACAACCAGAGCTGGCAGTTATAAATGCTACAACAATACGTCCTAAATAAAAGATTTTTCACAGTAGTGGAACAATTGACAAATTTTTTCAAAATCGTATGGGCTATAAAATAAATTGATTTATACTGACGTTTCAAGTCAAGGTCATCTCTAAGATCACTGGATAGGAAAAACCAAGATATTTAGTGGACGAAACATAAGTCAATACAGAATTACAAAGTTTGATATCAGGCAAAATATTCAGCCTAAACTTTTTATTCTGGATACACATACAAACAGATTTTTTCGAGTTGTACAAGATGTCATGTTCAATAGAGTATTTATCGCATATGTTAAGTAAACGTTGAAGACCTTTGGCTGAAGGTGAAATGCAACACATGTCATCAGCATAAAAAATATGATTGATAATATTGTTATTTGCTACACATCCAATGGTCTCTCGATTCAACTTAACAGAAAGGTCATCCATGAAAACAGCATATAAATATGGACTTAATATACTACCTTGCTTGGTACCATTATGGACAGAGAAAGGATCTGACACACTGCTACCCCATCTAACAAACATGGATTGATTACGATACATGTGTACAATCAGCGACAAAAAAATTTTGGGGATTCTTCTGTTAATTAATTTACGAAATAGAGTCCAGTGATTAACTTTATCAAAAGCTTTAGTGGCATCCAAAAAAGCTAAGTAAACTGGTGATGATTTTTGGGAATAATAAGTAGCTAGCTGCTTTATTGTAAAAATGCACATGTCAGTCCCGTGACCAGGCTTGAAACCAAACTGGTTGTGAGATGTAGTTAAGTAAGACCCAATGTTATTTAAAATGTGTTTTTCAAAAATCTTAGATAAGACAGAGGCCACTGCAATAGGCCTGTAGTTACTTGCACTACAAATGTCACCATTTTTGTTCTTAATTATAGGCTGAATAGAACTTGAAAGGGAGGATGCAGGAATATAACTATGGTTCATACATGTGTTAATATACAAACATAAAAGCACTGATAGAATTGGATAGGATAGGATTTACATATTTATCCCGGGGGAGAGGAAAGCCGATAAGACGGCTTATCCATATGGCGAACCACGGCCTCTCATCCGGTTACCATTCCAAGTCGGGTATGGGATTAGTTTTACTGTATTGTTTGTTTTCGGAAGCATGGACTTGGTGGTGGAGGAAGCCGTAACCGACCAGCGGTTACGTGAACCACCCAACGACGGCGAGGAGTCCAGCAATCCTCTCGCACATAACCATCCCTGCATGGGATTCGAACCTGCGAACCCACGCAGAGTAATTAGAGGTGCGGTGGCGAGCGTATTTCTAACGCTTAGCCCGTTGAGCCACACCGCCGCGCCATGGATGAGAATATGCCAAATGTTCCTTGGTTATCCCATCAGGACCAGGTGAACAACCAGATTTAAGAGAAGAAACAATATTTGCAAGCGCATCGACAGTGAGCAAGTAATTACTGAAACAGTTATCAACATCAGAATTCAAAAATCAGAATTCAAAACATCAGAATTCAAATTGAAATAAAAATTAATTAACTTTGTATATCCCGATTTATACATAATAACTAGTGCACAAAATAATACCACATCATAGTTGAGCACATAGAAGCTAATCAAGGGGCAATTAAAGCAGCATGTTGGCATGGTACCGTAATTCTGTAATTGATTATAGACTCGCCACAAGCGCCCTTCCACATCTGATCACCCTGCGTGGGTTTGAATCCCATGGGGCTATAAGTTAAATAAGTGCGAAACGATTGCGGCCTAGGGTGATTCACGTAATCACTGGTCGGTTACGGCTTCCTCCACCATCAAGTCCATGTTCACGAAAACGAATAACGGACCAAATATTCCATTATTCGCTGTATAATTAAGTTTGCAGATGTTAGTGTAACCTTTGGTTAGAATTAAAGTACTATAGCCTAATACCTTCGATACTACTGTACTATCATCCAACGGATTATAACCTCAATATTATACTGACTTGAATTTTGTCTGAATTACTACCACCTTTCAATCAATCTTTTACACGGTACCGTTTCAACCACTATCAAGACAGCAGGATGAATAACGAAGCCCAAAACCAGCTTCTGGCCGCTGTCGCATCAGTCCAGGACGCTCAAAAAAAGCTGTTGGAACGATCGGAGGAACTGTCAGCCACAGAAGATCATGGCAACAGATCTGAAGATATCAAAAAGTTCCAGCAGGATGTAGCCCAGATCTCCCCTAAGATCAAGGAGATTTTGAAGAGACTGGAGATTTTGGAAAAACAGCACGATGACTTAGAACAGTACGGCCGAAGAAACTGTATAATTCTTCATGGCTGCAAATCTGTGCCAGAAACGAAATACGATCAGTTTGAGGACTTCGTTATAAAATCTCTTAACAGCAACTTGAAGCTTGACAGTCCTATTGTCAAATTCGATATTGACATTACCCATAAGTTGAGATCAAAATCCCCGAAGAACCCTATCATTATTAAATTTGTCAGAAGATCGACAAAAAATTTAATATATGGTAGGAAGAAAGACCTGAAAGGTAGCGGTTTGTCCATCACGGAGTCTTTGACCCGTAGTAGGCTCAAGCTGCTCACCGCTGCCAAAGAAGCCTTCGGGAAGCACAAAGTGTCAACAATGAATGGGACTATCTACGCGTACTTGGACAGAAGGCGAGTTATATCTTGTTTAAATGATATCACTACTCTATCTCGTCCCGTGTACTCCAGGGCTGCTGCTCGTCCAATGGGGCTTAGCAAACAGGCTCACTGAATGCACCCTGGTCCTTTTGGCAGAGTGGTGGCCTACAGGAGTGAAGGGAATAAATACTTATTTTCAAATTTAATTTTCTCTGTCGAATAGGCCAGTACTTATCTAACTATAAGTTCTACATCTTTGTCTGGAAATTTAGTATTTTAACACTAGACTTTACTTCTTTACATTTTTATACTTTTTTCTCTTTATATCTACTTTATTTTTTGCCACAACCATAAAACATATGATGAAATATCCATGTAGAAATTGCCACAAATCAGTCCGAACAAATCAGAAAGCTATTTTTTGCAATATTTGTTCTTATTGGATACATTTAAAATGCACTAATATCTCTGGACAGCAATATGAAAACCTGCAATCTGAAGCTGATGAAATGCCTTGGTGCTGTTTCCATTGTGAAAAAGAATGTTTACCATTCTCTTCTATCTCTGATTCTGAAATACCAAAATTATTTTCTACTTTTCACTCAGAAAAAGCTGATGCCCAGACTCTTACAAAAATACTTAATCCTGAATACCTCAACCAAATTTTTCTTGAGTCAATCAATACTGACACTGAAGAATTCATCAACATAGACAGTGTTTTCATGTACAATAGCTCAAATCAGTATATTTGCTCCAGTGATGTCAACGACCTTAAATTCAATGATAGTCTAAAACTAAGTGGCTTCATGACTCTTTCAATCAATATCCGATCTTTAGCCTCCTTCAAAAACTACACAAAATTTGAAGCACTAGTAAATTCACTGAATTGTAAGCCACATGTAATTGCTATAAATGAAACATGGATTGTATCTGATACAAATGGCCACTTCAATGCATTGGATGGATATGTTTTCATCTCTAATAGTAGATCTCATCACCGAGGTGGTGGTGTTGGTCTGTACATTCGAAATGACCTGAAATACATTGTCCGTAAGGATCTCACTATCATGTGTGAGAAGGTTTTTGAATCCATATTTATTGACATATCATTAGAAAATAAAACAATAACCTGCGGTACTATATATAGATCACCACTAACTGATGAATTGAACAATGCTAACTTTAGACATCTTTTGTCCCAAGTTCTCTCAAAGATCAACAGGTCGAATTATAATTATATAATGGGTGATTTCAACTATAATCTTATTGATGAGTCCAATATGAATACCAGCCTATTTGTTGATATTATGCACAGTCTGGCCTATTATTCTCTGATAAACTGTCCCACCAGGATAACTTCAAGTTCTGCTACCTGTATAGACCACATCTGGACAAACGTGTATGATAAAAAAATTAACAGTGCTGTTTTAGCAGAATGTATTTCTGATCATTTGCCAATTGTGCAATGCTCTCTCCTAGAAAAACAAATCCAAAACAGAATTGAAACACTTCGTCGCCAATTTACTTCGTCCAATTTGAATACTTTTACAAATGAATTGAATTCCATTGATATTGATGACTTCAACAGCATACAGGATCCAAACATATGCTTTGAAAAATTTTTTGATAAATTCTCTACTGTTTACTCTCAGTCTTTTCCTTACAGAACACAAACAAACAGATTAAACAAACCTTGGTATGATACTGAGTTACGCAAACTCAACAAAGTCAAACAAAAACTTTATAAGAAATTAATAAACAATAAAAACATAGATGACAAACACAAGTCACATTATAATGAATGCAGGAATCTTTATGCTCGACTTCTCCATAAAAAGAAATCAAGTTATTATATGTCCAAATTTGCTTCTCACAAAGGCAACATTAAGGCAGTATGGAAAACAATTAATGAACTAATCGGTAAAAATAAAAACAATTCATGTCCTTTAATTGAACTTGAATGCAGTAATACACAAATTGCAAATAAATTTAACGAACATTTTTCCCAAGTGGCACAAAGATTGCTCGACAATATGCCACAACCAGCTAGCTGTGACAAAAATTACATTTCATATCTTGGGAGGCAAGAATCGTCATCCATGTTTTTAAGGCCAACTACAGCATTAGAAATAAAAAATATCATACGCGAAATGAAGCCCAAGCCAAGTTTTGGAATCGATGGTATTCCATTCAAAATATTGAAATACATTCCAGAACACATCACTGATATTCTAGCATACATTTTCAATCTCTCACTATCTACTGGATTATTCATTGAAAGTTTCAAGACATCTAAAGTTCTTCCTCTCTTTAAAAAGGGTAGTGTCTCAGATCTTGGGAACTATAGACCTATTAGTCTTCTACCGTCGTTTTCTAAGATTCTTGAAAAAATAATGTATAGTAGAATGTCAAACTACTTTGAAACCAACAATGTTTTCCACTCGCATCAATTCGGTTTCCGCAAGCAACACTCCACTGCTATGGCTGCCAATGTTTTGGTACACAAACTTACCAAGGCTTTTGAAGGCAAACAACATGCAATTGGAATATTCCTTGATATTTCAAAAGCTTTTGACACCATTGACCATTCCATCCTTTCAAGTAAGCTCTATCACTATGGAATTAGAGGCGTCCCATTCAATTGGATCAGGAGCTACCTGCAAGACAGAAAACAAATTGTGCAATATGACAACTCTTTCTCTACAAATATTTGTGTCATGAAGCACGGAGTTCCACAAGGATCTTTACTTGGCCCATTATTTTTTCTAGCTTACATTAATGACATGTCCAGGTGTCTGAAATCCTCTGAGTCAATCATGTTTGCTGATGACACTGACTTGATTCTTCATGGGGAAAACCTTGAAGATCTGTTCACAGTTGCAAACTACGAACTAGCCAACATTCATAGCTGGATGTTAGTTAATAAATTATCTCTTAATGCTAACAAGACTAAATTTGTATTATTCCATCCAAGCAAGCATAAAAGTGTGAGTTGTACAAAACCACTGCTGCTCAATGGCAATGAAATTGAAAGAGTGAAAGAAATAAAATTTCTAGGAGTTATCTTCGATGAAAATCTGTCATGGAAATCACACATATTGCATGTTATTGGTAAAACAAAAAGAAACTTGGCAGTTGCTGCCAAAGTATCCCAGTGTGTTAACCAATCAGCTTTACTAGCTATGTTTCAATCATTACTACTCAGCCATATCCGATATTGTTGCTCAGTCTGGCTCCATGGTAATAAAACACTTGTCTCAAAATTGCAAAGTATTTGTAATAATTTTTTAAGAATTCTTTTTAGGAAAGGTAAACGTGAAAGTGTAAACCATTTCTATAAAAAGCTAAATATACTCAAAGTTGAAGATATAATGAAATTTGAAGTATTATCATTAGTCCATGATTTCCATAACAATTCCTTGCCAAACTGCTTCGACGACATACTAACTAAAATTACTTCCAATCGAAGAAGTAGTTCCAACCTGTTCATACCTTTTATGAGTACATCTGTGAGCCAGCATGCCTTATGTTATACTGGGCCCAAGCTGTGGAATTCTCTCCCCTTGAATTTAAAGACATTGAAATCCAAAAAATCTTTTCAGAAAAAAGTCAAGTCCTACTTGGTATCAAAATATTAAAATTTATTATTAGAATCACACTGTTATATATTTTTGGTATGTAATTAGCTACAACTTCAAAAGAAAGACCATGACATAAGTTGGGACACTCAGCACTTGCACATACTTATTGTTTTCATGAGAATGTTGAACAGCCATAACATTGTTATTGTCTCTGAGATTGCTAATTTATTTTTGAACAAGCAGTTGAGCTCTCTTCATCTGTTTTGCATTCTAGTTGGCCATTTATTTTGTTCTATAGCATAAGATTTTCCTTAATATGACTGTTCACATTCTGATATCTGCATGTGCATGTTTCCTTTTCTTTCAATGTTGGGTGTCTGATATTCCACATGCGTGAACTTTGTTTTCTATTTCAGTATTTGGGTGGTGTGGTTCTTTGTGAGGGTTGTAGACAGTAGAATTAAACTCCTGTACCTAATATTGTAATTAGGTGACCAGTCGAGGTATATTTGGATTCTCCCCTATTGTTATTGTTTCTGAGATCACTAATTAATTTTGAACAAGCAGTTGAGCTCTCTCCATCTGTTTGCATTCTAGTTGGCCATTTATTTTGTTCTATAGCATAAGATTTTCCTTAATATGGCTGTTCACATTCTGATATTCCACATGCGTGAACTTTGTTTTCTGTTTGGGTGGTGTGATTTATTGTGAGGGTTGTAGACGGTATAAATTAACTCCTGTACCTAATATTGTAATTAGGTGACCAGTCGAGGTATATTTGGATTCTCCCCTACATTTTAACTTGCTGTAGTACTATATGCTGTGTCCTGCGTGTGTACAAAGTTTTTATCCTTGGTCGAATTTATGCTGTGTATAGCATGCAAATGTGTAAGGGTTAGTGTGATGTTAATGACTAATGAAGATAATGGCATACATGTGTGTGGTTTTACCGACATCGAAAGGTTTTTGCATGGTTTGTGAACAATTTCTCTTGTGTCCCAACCACAATCTCTTCTTTCTCAGGTCTTTCAACTAGCAGTCTAATGATATTTAATTAATATTAATCAATATTTACACAATTCAACAACTTCCACTCAAAGGTGTAAGGTAGTTTTCTATTGATTCCTCATTTGCAATCATTGAATACTGTACTCGCAGATATATTTTTCGTTTTTCAGGACGTCATGATGATCAATTTAAATGCTATCTATGTCAACATGAAAGGTGTATACATCAACAAAACTTGCAGACTGATGAATCATCCGTGATGAATTTGAGCTGACCGCAGTGATCAACAACCTCAATTAAAGTTACTTGCCTATAATCCATGACCCTAGAAACTTTACTTGAACCTTAAACACCATATATATTCCCTTAACCAATTTTCCTACCTCTGTATCATACCGCCCTAATTAATTTTAATTATGATTACCGGTACTGTTATTGATTAATAGTATTTAAAATAATTTGGACGTTATTTGGCTTGTTGTGGCTTTTATTTGATGAGTGAAGCAGGTCTAGCCCACCTCTTCATACATCCAACTTGGCAATTCTGATTGGGCAATTTGGCATTAGGTGACTCCATTTATAATCAGCTTGACGATATCTTTTGAGGAATACTTTTCTATCCACAATACATTACTCTTGTTGACTAATTCGGTATCCAATTTGGCAATCCTCATAAAATTATTAATTTGGTGTGGCAAAAGATTTTATTCATTTTTTTTTTTATTTGTTTGTATATTTTCCTTCCTTTTTACATTAAATTGTCTCGCTTTTTTCGCTTCCGACAGTATCATGTCTCGATGATTGTGTGTGTGTGTGTGTGCGTGCGTGCCTTAATTAGTTTTTTTTTTTACTTTTGAGTGAGCGAACACGTACTACTTCTTTCATCAATACCTTTCCATCTAAAATCTGTACGTTTCAAACCTTACTCTAGGTTTTGTTCGCTTTCCCGATTCTATAATCAGTTACTTTTACTTTTATCTTTTTTTTATCGTCTATTGCTGATTATGGAGTCGAAATAAACTTATACTTATACTTATTATTACCTTGGCTTGTTATCCTTGGCTTGTTATCCTTGACAACAGCGATCCAGAGACTGGAACGATTCAGAGGTACACGGAGTCTGTATTTTTCAAAATTGTAGCTTAGTTGGTATCAACGACTAACTTATGTACACAGTCTGAAATTAAATAATGTAAAAATTGTACGTTCGATCGATTTTTATCTACTTTTATATATTTATTTTTTTCTTTAAACTTTGATATTTTTTCTTTATAATTTTTTTATTAAAAGTTCGTAAGAGCTATTTGGTGGTTCGTAATTTGCTTTACATTTTGCCATATTTCTACTCTCTAGTAATATATTTATATTGTGTTGACAAATCAATGATGATTAATTGATCTCAAACGAGGAGCGTAGAATTTTTTTAAGGGGGCGAGGTTTTAAGCAAATTAAAACTTAAGAAACTAATTAGACAAAAAAAAACAATTATGTTAGATGTGATCTGGCCCGCCGTATTTCCGATATTTACATTTCTTATACGCTTATTTTCAACGTATTATTGAATAAAAAATACTTTCCTTCGCACTATATCTGTTATTTAAAGCGTATTGTTAGCTTGGCATTTTTGAGGTGGGGAGCGAGACTTGACAAATTCTAAAAAGGGCGCTCGGCTTGAAAAGTTTGAGATCCACTGGATTAGATCATCACAAATTTATTTCCCGTGGCGTTAATTTGAAAGAATATTACGAACTCGATTGGTAAGCACTAAGAAAATGTGAAAAATTAATTCAAATAAAAATATTGTACATAATTTTAATGCGAAAGCGTCTCATCAATGTCATTCAACAAGTGCACATTATGCCGCAGGGATATTAGCATTTTGACATATTCTGAGAGTATAGTGCTATGCGGTGTTATAGCTCATCGTGCTATAGGTTAGGATTACGCTCGCCACCGCACCTCTTATTACCCTGCGTGGGTTCGCAGGTTCGAATCCCATGTGAGGATAGTTACGTGCGAGAGGATTGCTGGACTCCTCGCCACCGTAAGGTGGTTCACGTAACCGCTGGTACGTTCGACTTCCTCCGCCATTAAGTCCATGCTTCCGAAAACAAACAACTGGCACACCTAATCCCATACCCGACATTGACTAGAAACCGGACGAGAAGACGTGGTTTGTCATTTGATTAATCTGTCTTGGGATTTCCTTATTCCCGGAACAAATATGTAACTCCTATACCATTGACTTACTTTTTTAACTTAGTCTCACACTATTTCCCGTCGTACTCAATTGACACTTTGGTGTAGCAGAACTAAAAGGTACACACATATTTTTTGCGTCATTTCCGCAACATATATAGTCAAAAATGGACGTCATACCTTTTCACCAGTCCTCCTTTCCCCTTTTACATTATACATATAATTAAATAAATTGTTTAATTGATCCATACCGATGTTAAATAGTGAATTCAAGTATAGAGGGTGTCACTTAATATTTAACATCCACATTTGAGTGTTTGATAGCCCGGTAGTCGTTTGCATATTCTTTACTTTCGTTTCAGGTATATATATATATATATGCTTATATTAAACGGGGTTTTTCTCTTGGTTTGTTTAAAGTTTGTATTTGATTTACTGTTGTATATGCTCTAAACCAGTGGTTCTCAACCTTTTATGGCTCGTGGCCCCCTTCCGGAAGCTTTTTGCACTCGTGCCCCCCCCCCCTGTTCACCATTCTAAAAAAAATTGACGTGTTAGATTGTATTATGTATTTACGACCTTAACAAACTACAGGCAAAAAAATCAAAGCTTTTTAGTAAATAATCAATGGGAATCTTGTGCTCGATTCTGTCTAACTAGGTTCATTATATTAGGCACCGTCTTTCATATAGCCAGGCAATTGTCACTGTCAACATCCGGACGGTTACTAGATTTTGCTCTGTTGGTAAAAAGATCAGAAAAAAAAAAATAGATTGGCACAGATAGGTTGTGGCAAATTTAACTAGCAATGAAGAAGCTTTCTTACTAAGTAGTAGGTAAGAATCGCAAAGAGATAACCAGAAACTAGAAAAGTCTCCCTTGCTCGATTTCAAAGCAAACTTGTTGGCAAACATAAGCAGCCATGTCACCAATGAAGCCAACGTAACTGTGGTTCCTTTTCGTATTATGGGCATGGGAATTTACATATAGGCTTCTGCAGTTATATGATATCGACGGTTATGTCGCAGTCTAGCGAAACTGCCCGTTTGCAGGTTAGACGGCCACCAACGAGCTATTCTGACTAGTAGATTCAAAATTCCATTATGATCAAACAATTCACACGGCAAATGGTAAAGGAAAATTGTGATTAGAATAAACAGGCCGCTTGAATGAAGACTTTGTTCGAATATTAAATGACTGATAAAAATTGTTGAAAGAGATGCTTTTGGGTGTTGACCAACTAAAAAAATAGTGCTGTGATGGTGTGGTGTTTATAATAAACTATGTTAAAATCTTAGGCGAACTGGAAAGCTATTCAGTGCCTTTCAGTGGAACCTTTTAATGTTAAAGAGTCATCTAAACATAGAAAAATGAAGCGCCTGAACTAGGGCAACAGTTTGAATATAATGTGAGATGGAGCCAATATGATTTCGAACCAGCTCTCCAGCCCTGCTTGCACTGAAGTTGAAATTATCAAGAATTGAAAGAGTCCTATCTTAAGAATTTTCTGGTCTACCATATTTTAGAAAATGAAATCCACTATCCCAGGGCAGAATCATTGTATCCGTTCCAATGCTTCCAACATTAATATCGAATTTCCACGAACGACCATCATTCCAACAGGTGCAAGGGTCCCATCTTTTCTGCGCTCTGTTCCATCATCCACAACTAGATTCATGGAAGGATCGAAACCTCGCAATATATCCGTAACAGATCGTTCACCATTTAACTTTAAATCAAATGTTTTTTCCATAAACTTCATTAATTCCGGTGGATGGGCTTTGCTCATGTTGATATTATGCGATACAAATACCGAAACATACACCGCGTAGCATTCTCTAGTCGGTATAATAAAAAATATTCGAAAAATACCTCATTATCGGTTGCACAGACTGTCTACACCAGTGGTCGGCAACCGTTTTCAAGTGACGGACCGGTAAAGCCTGACCAAAATGTTTGCGGACCACCTCTATACAAACGAACTAAGCCTATGCAATACATTAAACGCATTATGAAATTTATGTTAACAATATACTAAAAACGACGGTGATGCTATTTAACGCGATATCTGTATCTGATATGGTCGACATTTATTTATATTATTTCGTATTTGTAGTTATCAATAATGAAAACCAGGCCTCATATTAATAAGATTTCGGGAAAGTTAACAATGCCTGTATCATTTTGTCGGGGAGATCTTAGTCGAACTGATGAGGGACATTCTTATACGGGCGTAGAGATAACATTTGACCCAGCATTATTGCGACATACTGACATGGCAGTTGTTCATGAAGTCAGACATGCTGCTCAATAGTGTTGTGCAGTGGTCGGCCAACTTCATGTACTTGCGGGCCAAATATACACACAGGGTTGCCAGATTGGCTTTTTTAACGCCAAATCTGCCATTTTTGGCTTTTTTCAAACACGTTTGGCGTCAGAATTTCCGTTTGGCTTTTTGGCGTTTTTTTGGCTTTTTTCAAGTCCAGTCTAGTGTCTATTATTAAAATCATATGAAATACAATATTTAATGTGTAACATTAGCCTATTACCGGTCCTGGTGCGGTACTTAACATTAGGCTTTCCCCGAGCGTCGATTTCCCAGTTTATTGCCTTAACGCTTAACCATACCTACCCAATAAGAGTTACTTGCAGTTTCTGCTGCCGCTCAGACAGATGTTCAAGCAGGGTTGTAAACATTGCCTCGTTTTTATAGTTTTGCGTGTTGTTTGTCAGTTTTAAGTTCCGTTTCCAAAAATGGTTATATAACTTAATTTCCATTATGCCCGATGTGGAGCTTTAGGTAAATTGCAGTAGGCTAATCAAAATTTTGTCTCACGAACGATGTGATTAACTACAGTAAAAATTACTGAATTAGCTATTAGTAGTCCACCTGTAAGCGGTACGTGGTTAGATAATTTTTAATAAAGTTGATGGTTTATAAATTCTAAAATTTCGAAAATGTAGGTATATCACATACTGAAACGGTACCCTGTATTGTATATATTGAATGGTAAAATAATGCTGTTCGCTTTAATTTTTATTTGGTTTTTTGATTTTTTTAAATTGTTTCATATAGATGTCAGCTTGATTGTGTTGTGTTGAACGTCGATTCTGGTTCTTTCGTTCAATTAATCCTTTTTACTTATAAACCCTTCATCCCGCTGAAGTAGAAATCGCCATGATAGCAACCGCAAAAACACCTTTCAATGGGAAAAGACAATTGTGTGGCGCACTGAATGAACTGATGGCTCTACATCATCATCAGTATTGTTCCAAGAGCTTAAAATCTGACAAATTATGGGGTTTTTGTACTTAGTAAAATTTTTGGCTTTTTCTGGCTTTTTTTATATCCTGATTTGGCTTTTTTTCATCGCTGGGATCTGGCAACCCTGTATACACATTTCCGGTAGCGCGCGGGCCGCAATATTTCTATTTCCGCCTTCAAACAATCGCAACATTAATTGAACTTCCCTTATTATCAATGTGAAAGATGGTGTTTTTATGGCAACTTGTCGTCCAAACTTCAAATGATGATCTGACAGGCGAGTACGAAATTTATTCTAAGTGTAATGCATTTTAGATAAAGCTGCTCAAGGCCATATATTCTTCCGACCGTGCACATTACACCTTTTTCACTAGCGCACAGATGAGCTGTGGCGCAATCCCGGGTCTCGGGGTCGAATTTTCGACGACTCGTTCCGTAACGAGTTTAACATTAAAACCCTTAACAACTGCGATGCTGACTGGGCATATCGAGCGAACCGGTTTTGAAATGCGCAAGGATTAAAAATATTTTTCCGTCCAAGCACTTTGGAATGCTCGACCATCGTCGCTCCGTTTCCCAGACATTTTCAATTTAAAAAAAATTAAAATTAACTCGAACGATATACAACCAACGCTACTTATTACAAAACAAGCACCGTACATCAGCACTTGTTGTTACCACATAAATCCGTGTAGAGACAATAATAAATTTAGAATCATATTTGGTTTTATGTATTGAATGTCGGGTCGTTCGAGGGCCGCAACAAATTAGCTCACGGTTCGCAGTTTTGCCGATCCCTGGTGTTGTGTTTGTCTGGTTTAGTGTTGTGTTGAGTGCTGTTTTTTAGTCGTTGGGTTTGTGGTTAGATTGTACAGGTTTTATTACGGCCTTTTTCGTTTTTGTGTCACCTTTCTGCGGACCGGCAGTAATCTTTCCGCGGACCGGCGATGGGCCGCGGCCCGGTGGTTGCCGACCACTGGTCTACACTAGCCATATTCTCCCGACATGGTTCATTTTTCGCTCGCAAAGCCTTCGCCGAACGTCGACGGGGCGACGCCGATTTTGCCCCGGTTGCTCATTGTATATCGTATTCTCTCTTTTATCTTCCACTCGCCGCGTTTGTCTCGTTTGTTTTCTGTTTCTTTTACTAAATCATCGGGGCTAGCCCCGATGATTTATGACGACACAATGCCGACGTTTCTTACAACAACGTGTTGACATATTCACGCATTCCTTCTCGTTCGTTGGTTGCTTGAAGAGTTGATAGTTTCCTCGCTTTCGTTTTTTTCGCTTGTTTCGCTATTTGAATCAGTTAGAGACCTTTAGTCCATTTGCTTTCGATTTTCCACATTCCTTTTGAGCTCCTCACTTCTTTCCGGCTTCGCATTTCTTAGCCTTAGACCTCATAATGAATAAGGTTGATGCACTACTTCGCACTCCGTTTTCGCAGCTGCCGCTGGAACAAAAATTAGAGGTACAACGTCTTAGGCCTTATCAACCAAAAAATTGTTCACTGGAACAATCCCATGACAGAGGAAAGCGTCGGCGTACATTCTGCGCAGAAACTTGGTATAAAAAACACGAATGGCTGTGTTACAGCGAGGACAAAAATGCACTTTTTTGTTTTTATTGCCTACTTTTTGCTACCGCCTGTGACTCACGTTGGTGTAAATTTGGTTTTAGAGATCTTAAACATCTTTCCGAGCGTGCCAGGGATCATCAATCTTCTATGGAGCATCTGGACAATGCAGTAAAATACCGAACATTCGGAAATGTTAATATTGCAGCACAGTTGGATGAAGGACGCGCGGTTTCTATTCGTCGGCACAACCAAAACGTCGAGAAAAACCTCCATGTTCTCGGTCGATTGATAGATGTTTTGAAGTTCATTGGTTGTCACACGAGCTGTCCCTCCGTGGGCACTCTTCTAATAGAGGGGTATTTTTGGATATGGTGGAATACACCGCATCCCTAGATACAGTATTGAGAGATCATCTTGATGCCGCAATCGAAAGGGACATCTAAGGATATCCAAAATGATTTGCTCGACTCAATGTATAAAATTTATTTACAACATTTGGCTCTGGAAATTGAGAATTGCCAGTTCCTTTCGATTCAGTCTGACGAGACAACTGACATTACGTGCGTTTCCCAACTGGCTGTGATGTTTCGGTTTGTGAAAGATGGTAAACCTACCGAGAGATTTCACAGCTTTGTACCAATCGTTGATCGCACGGCTTGCGGGATATCGGCTGTACTGAAAGAAGTGTTACAGCCTTACAACGCGAAGTCAAAATTGATAGCTCAAACTTATGACGGCGCGGCAGTCATGAGTGGGTCGAAACATGGTGTTCAAGTTTATATAAAAGAAGATTTTCCTCATGCGCATTTTTTACATTGTTATGCACACCAATTTAACTTCGTTATTAAAAACATGTGTCTTGATACCCCTCTCGTCCGTATATTTTTTGCAAATGTTTCGGGGTTTTCTTCATTTTTTTCCGTTTCGCCGGAACGCTCTGACCTCCTTCGCCAGATATGTAGCCGCCGTCTCCCTGCTTGTGCACCAACACGTTGGAACTTCCAATCACGCGTGGTGCAGGGCGTGTCCGAAATTAGGTCTGAGCTCATTGAGTGTTTCAATGTTGTTGTTTGTTTGTTTGTTGGCTACTCTCTGAATTTTACCCCATGATAAACGTGGGTGAATTGGAAAATGAATTGCGATGTATATACACCAATCAAACTTTTTTGAACATCACATCAACTTGCGCGCTCTATGGGTTCCTCATAGATAACACTCTAGTAACTACCTTTGCGGCGTCTGCAAAATTTCTGGACATCATTTTGACGACGCCTATTTCTTCCGCCGACGCAGAGCGAACATTCAGCACGCTGAAGCGTATTAAAACTTATCTCAGAAACACAATGAAGCAAGATAGATTAAATTCCTTGGCTGTTTTATCCATTCACAGAGACGTTATTTCTGGGATGCATGACTTTAATCAGCGCGTTATTGAGCATTTTGCTTCCAAGAAACCGCGGCGTGTTGCATATATGTTCAAGCAGTAGAAGTCTAGCAGCATATATATCTATGAGTGAGCGACGCATGTCCTTATCTTTGCATTAACTTTCCTTACTTCATAGTAACGTTTTAAACCTTATTTTACGTTTTGTCTGCTTTCCCGAAGTTTCTGTTAATATGTCATTGTATTTATCTGGGTAAATATTGCCTTTCCTTTTGAAAGAGGTTTCAAAATAAACTATGTCTATATTTATTAATCCCTTGACTTGGACCGGTTTTAAAGACACTTTCTTATCGTTAAAAATTGTCGCTTTTGCCGATTGGTTGTTACCGATGGAATGGTTTTTATACTCATGAATCGATGGGAGAACTTACAGCGCTCATCCTGTCCCCGTAGATGGTGGTGACTTGGTCCTACAGTAGCTTGCCCCGGTTGTCAAAATGACCACGCGCCGCCACTGAGTGATACTACACGCAAACTAAGTGCAAAACAATAACTTATGAATGAAACGGGATCACATAGATGTAGAATTTTCTACGGTCTTCTCGTCTCAGTACAACACTTTGGGCAACTGTGCCGAATAATGCAATACCAGGCATTGAGACAAATATTTCAATGCCGTTCTGAGCTGTTTCGTATTTATTTATTTTTGTTATGATGGATGTATAACAATATTCATACCTGAGATGATAACAATATGAATGACATAATTATTTAAAAAATTAAAGACAATTGAAATTCAGTTGCATGTACATTGAAATGTGCGAAGGGCTACCTAGTTGTAAATATAGATGTCAGATTTGAACGCCAAATTCATATTTTAAAATGTTATGTTTTATAATAACTTCATCTAGTTGTTGTCTGACCTAAATTATTTCGTAACTAATATCTAAATTTTATCCTATCATGGAAAAAATAGTACAATTCTATATTAGTAATCAATACACACAACAATGCTGACTAGAAGCAGGGAGCTTGAATTTAGCAATGCATTATACTGTACTTTCACCTTGGCTTATTACCGTCCAAATATTCGCAAACAAAATATCAAAATCACGTGCACGCAGAGTAGTAACATGGTTTATGTTCAATGGCATTGACCGTAGTAATAAAAGGAGCAACAACAATTATATACGAAGCACGGACTTAAAAATTAATACTGGTGACGAAAGAGTACCGGAAGCCTATTCATTTATTATTTGTTAACTTATTCACCCTTTATGAAATAGAATCATTGGATTAGTACACTACATATTGCCGGTATATATATATGTATATAGAGATATTTGTTGCCGTAAATAGTGTATTGAAATAGGACAAATCATCTATGAGCCTGCGATAATTCCGAGCTTTTATAACCGTAAATTTACAGCTACGTATATTATCTCAAAATAAATTTTAGTTTTGCTAAATAGTTTTGAATTTTGGACATTCAGTTTCGAATATACCTCATTGTATTTGTATATAAAGATATATGCGAATGAATTTCTGATTTATCACTTTATGATGTAGCACAATTTGTGGAATTCCATTAAAAACTTCTAAAAGTAGCACTGCATGTTGGTTTGTGTACAATTCACCAAATAATTTTTATTTATTTTTCTATTTAACCGAAAGTCGATTTATCACTGGGTAAAAATGGATTAGTTTTAAGTCTTCTGGGCATAATGTACTTTAACACGGTGACGATTGTGCGACCATGTTTCTTGCAAAGGTCTGAGGTAGATTAAATCCTTTTGTTAAAAAGCTTATGCAGTCTCCACATCCTGATATGCAAACCCCGAACGGAGAAAATATTATCCACAAGATTGCAAAGATTAGCCCGATTGGAATAGCTATTATGAGAAGACCGATCAACCAGAAGATTGTCCAAAACCATCCACAACTGCAAGCCATGATAATAGATGTGCAAGACAAACAAATTCCTGAAATGCAAAATGATGTACGTCAATATAAGACTGTTTAGTTTAAATACGTGCACGTCCAGTTTGCCAATGTTGACAACCGGCAATAAGCTGACAATCGAATTTCTGTCTCGACGAGGATACAATTGTCACGTATTGCGATTGTTCTAGTTTGAAAACTAACCATTCACAGCAAGTACTTTAGAATATATTTTTTGAAATATATTGCGTAGCCTATGCATTGACACTCTCAAGTCATCGCGATTTCTGAACCCATGACATAATATGCACCACCGCGGTATGATACGCAAACTGATAATGCTGCTCACACAAATATTAAGCGCAATTTTCTAATCACAGACACTTATAAACAAGACAGATCTAGAAAAATATTCATCGAAGTTTTCAAAAGTTGGTTGTGGGAAATAACTTCACGCTAATGCTGATTTCAAGTATGTTTCCAACACATTAGCCGATGTGAAAAATCAATTGTGAACTATCCACCGCTTATATTATTGTATATATAGGAGCATGCGGGAGGACTCTGTTGACATACTATGTCGAGAAGATGCGCTGGAGATCAAGATGTATACATCCCAAAAATGGTGAACTTGTCTGCAAAGTTCAAAAAGTAATTTTGAACAGCGAGGACTCTGTCGATTCATTTCAAATCTGTTTTCTCCTATGTTTGGTACAATTTAATGATTTCAATATGCATAGCCATTATAAATCGCATTAGATCCTAGAAGTCGACAAAGAGGTTATTTATTTTGCCCAAGCGTACAAATGAGCTGGCCATAGCAACCTTCAACCCACTACACCGCAACAGGTTCGAGTTCTGTCCACATCGTCATAAAAAACATATAATTATATACTTATACCGCAGCACTTTCCTAAACCTGCCGTTTGTTGCAGGCTTAAGAAGCCATCTTTTGCGGGGTTTCAAGTTGCCATGCGTTTTCAATAGTTTTTTTTTTTTTTATTAACTCTGATCTTGCCTAAACTCATTTTACTTGAAGTAGTCATTGCACGTTGGTACCGATAGCATCGCAAAAAAGAAAATATTTCAAGTTTATCGTCTTCAATAACATCTATGCACAAAATAACAGTTGTGGTACATTTTACGATATCGTGTAATTATTCGGAGTATTGGCGACAAGGAACAAAGAATAATGTTTAGCTGACAATAACGTCGTGTTTAATATAACAAGAAATCTAAAAAAAAGTTTACTTATTTTAAATGAAAATTCAGTACCAGCAATCTAACCAACACTGGAATAAGTGGATTATGTACTTGATTTGTTTCGTAAGTTTACACTCTGACATTGCTCCATAACAAGTGGCATAATGTTTCTCCCAAAATATATTGATTATTAATTATTACTTTGCCGCCTTCACTTATGTGAATAACGACAATTTATTCAAGTTATCATGTATACGCAAAATAGTCTAATCATTTCATCTATATTGACATGCCATTAATTTAAACCAGTTTGTGTACTTCGGTAATATGGAAGTCTTCACGACTCATCAGATTGACCAAATCCTTGTCCCTTGGCGCAGTTTTGGGCGCACAGTGTTGCTAGTGATATTCCTCTTTGTAAAAATTCACTGAAATCCGAACACGGCTCGATGAATGCTGCGCATGGTGCGATTGTAACAAAAAGAATTGCGCAGGTCATGCTGATGGGCCACACAAAAAAAAATAGAATCAGCCATATAATCCGCCAGCATATTTTCATTGCATCTGCCATTTTCGCCCAAGTATTTTCTAAACAAAACTCTTCCACGAAGGATTAGATTCTTGAAAACAGCTTAACAAAACTCCCTTACTTGAGTATCACCACATAATATATTACAATAATACAGTATACAATTATAAATTTGATGTACCGATACACATATCTCATCCAAGTAAATAATTTACTAATAGCACGATAGCTTGATTTGAGCGTAGTGGGTGGGGCATTCGCGCCGTTTAATATATTTGCGTCGATGCGGGTTTGTTTACCGCCAATCAATAAACACGAGAGCAGTGCTCAAATATATGGACACGACGACCCTAACGAAGTAATACGGGTATGCAATCTTTCACAGTAGACTACCGCAATCTTCACGTCTAACGCCACAAGGTGCGCAATTTCTGATGATGTCATTTTTTAAATAAATAAAAGTATTAGCCTTCAATAAACAAAAAATAACATCTTCAGCCACGAAAATTTTAAAGCAATTGGTCCAGTAATTAATAAGAAAAGCGATATTTCGTAACGTTAGGAAGAAAAATACCAACCAGGAACATTAACGCAATTACGAAACGATCCAGAGGTACACCTCGTGTCAACTGAACATACAAATATGAAATATTAGACCTATTTTTCCGGTTTACTACACTATTTTTAATGAATTCAGTGGACTGACAAGAATATGTTGCATTACCTCTAGACTTGCCTCGAGAGAATACTTGGTTGTGTCGATATCGTGTATTACTGTTCAGTTGACAGTCCTCTTTATTGGCCAAGTTGAGCGATTGATTTAAACAAATTTTTCATCAAGTTAATATCACATCAGGTACCTTTCAAAATTTTCATATCCAATAGTGCACAAAATTTACCAAATTAAGTTTAAAGGCAGGTTTGTGATTTGCTATTATCATGATATGCAACAGTGGCCTTCAATCTGGGTTCCGCGGCACAGCCAGGTTTTTTTTTATTAATTGAATTGAATCCGTATATTATTTTATGTTTATTGTTCAATTAAATATTGCCAAATACCTCGTAGGTTCGCCACTATTATTAAACTCGTTAAACTTTAAAAATCATTCCGCTTCGCCAGTATTGGGTTTGATTTTATATATATTTAGATAGAATGAGAATGCCGTACTATTGAAATTTCGGAATTTTGTTAATAACATAAAACTTCATAATATGTATTCATGAACATACGCAATGTAATTCTGGTGCCAGGTTTCATTGTGCTATCACATTTCAGTTTACTTTTATTTGAATGCAACTAAAATTTTTATTTTTATTTTTTGAAAAATTATGTTTTTTTTTAAAAAAAAACAGATACAAGCTTAGGCCGGATCTTGTGGGCGTACCTTTATAATCATCATATTCGAGGTATAGTAAAGATTTTTACAGTTATGGAATCTCTCACCTGGTTTATCTGAAAACAAGCTTTTCTGAAGTGTGATTGAAATAGTAATAAGTAGGTTGGTTACTTTTAGCGAAATGACATAAAACTTCCGGAATCGCTTTTAAGGCTACTTTTGAAGCATGATATTCAGAAATTTAGCGAGGATGAGATGTTTATATAGTCCAAGAGGCGGTCATATAGTCCTCATGCAGTAATGAAAATAATAATCAGATCAGGACAACTGCTGCGTTTGTAAGAATTACTGGTTAGGCAAAGCAAGTGGTTCTATAATTAAAAATGGTATGTAAGATAGAGTCTGCAAATAACTAGTATTTCATAACGTAGTGAGAACTTTGAGCCGTAATCTTAACTATCTCTGTTTTAGCTGTTAGTCATGTTTTGGTAGAATTACATACAAAATTAACCAAAATTCATCAATCTGATAAAAAAAAAGGCTAAAAATATGTGAATAAAGTTGTAAACGGCGCTCAAATTTATAGATTGTGAACTTGTACTGGGTAAATACAATATTGTGTATAGTACATTTTATACACTACAAATAGCAAATAAATTTTATCTTATCGCGGTGATATACCTATTGAGTGAAAAAAGATAAGAATACTCACAAAATCAACTTTATACAGCGTGCTGATGAAGTTCCTGTAACAACTGTATATTTTTCAAAACCAACTTGCCACGCCCATACGCAGAGAAAACTAAATTTATTTGCTGCTACAATGATCAGGAAACAAGTCTTGCTGTGAAAACCACCAGAAGGCTTTTTTACACTGTCTCGTTTTCTCTCGTTGCCTATATTTTGTAGCCTAAGGCCTCAATACCGGTGCGTGTCGCAATGTGTTTATGGGATCAGCAATGCAACAGTGCGTAAAATGCCGTGTTCTGTTGTCTTACGCGTTTCGATTTCGTCATTGCTCAAAACAGCTATTAATAGAAATAGGAAAGAGTAAGCACGTAATACCGGGTTGAGAACTATCAATATATATGTTATAAACAAATGGTTGAATATAAGATGCGCATACTGGAAGTAAAAACGTCACAATCCGTTTCTAGAATGCAACCTATAGTATCGCTATAAAACTCTGTCTTATATTATACTAATATTGCACAAGTTTACGTTGTCGTAGAAAAATTATGTCTAATTCTCATAATCCAGCGCAAATTTGCATGACAGACTTTGATGGTTTTGCGACAACAATATACATCTTTGCAATGTAAATTTGTATCCATCAATCTCGTCACGTCTCATATACATCGGTACTGATAGCGCTCCAGTAATCTCCTTAATGCAATACTAAACAATTCTTGAAATAATTTACGAAGAAATCATTATGTATCTATGCATTCATGTCATTTGTGTTAAATACGTGTGGAAAGTTGTTTCATCCTATTAAATACAATTAATTAAGGATCAATTCGTTCATAAAATTACCTAAAATTAAATCATTTTGCAGGATTTTCCATGGAAAACGTCATATGGGATGGGACAGTACATATTTGTATTTCCCATGGCACACGTGGGACACGAAAACCGTTTGATTTTCGGGGAAATGATGTTAAAAAATTTCGTTAATGACTTCGTGCCCATATATTTGAGCATAGACCTCTTGTTAGTTATAAAGAGCAATATATATATTCAGCATTAACAATATACTTCGTGAAGGGGCCGATGGACACATGTATAATAGTTAAGAATATAACGTTAACAAAGTAAATTTTGTTGTTTTGCATGTCTCTTCGTACATGTGGTCCTATTTAGTAGAAGTTAAATCTGAATTTAACAATTTTTATTGGATTTTATTCCAATGGGAATCTCACAGGCATAATTGCTATGGGATGGGAATGGGGAAGAAAAATATGTCCCATGGACAAGCCTGCCATTTTGACATGATCATTCAAATTATAAAATTGAAATTGGCTGCTTTATTTTTGTGCATTTCACAACATATTTAAGATTTTGTTTCCGAATTTTAAAAATAGACGTTGCTGGAAATAGTATGATAATATTCAAGGGGATATATAAAAATGTTCACAATACAATACTATGTTTTAAGTACTGGAAATTAAATGAAATAATATGCATTAATTTAGAATGGAATGCAGTTCAGTAAAATGTGAAGTTTAAAGTTCAGCACATTTCTTCCCCACTCGAGATTTTTTCGGCAAAATACATCGGAAGTTTGATGACTTTTTCCAAAAATTCCACCAGTGCTTTACAAGGTTCCACACATGCCGAAAACGGCATGCACAATATGTAGAAAAATGCAATGAATCCTGCTATTGGCCATCCGATAAAGATAAGCCCGAGGCACCAAACGATTGACCATAGAATGTTTCCCATCCTGTTCCGTCTACAGTAACTGGTGAAAAACCGCCGATAACTCAATTGTTATATCAATCTTTAAATAGGTGGTTCACGATTACAATAAAACTGCAAAATAACAAATGTTGAAATAAATAAAATAATTATTATTACGAATTAATTAAATTATTCCTAACAGTAAAAACACCACGCTTTCCACGTTTGTAATTGTCTGAATATGATCAACGTAGATGCTGGACATATTACGCTGACAAGCGTAAAGGGCGGGAATACATTCATCAGTCAAAATTAAAAGTTCTGATAACCAAAATTGTCTCAGTGACCGTTGGAATAATTTTTAATCAGCAGGACCGAAAACCACAATACAAATAATATGACTAAAACCAGAATAAAAAATATCTAATAATCATGACAGTAGTTAATTTGAAGAAATCGGATACTAAAAAATGTTTTGCTTTGCTGACTCACATTATTGTGAAAAAGGCAACAACAATCTCTTTATATATAGTCTACAGCAGGGTCGTCCAACCCGTGGCCCGCCGAAGGTTTCTGAGTGGCCCGCGCGGTATTATTCGAAGCCCGATGTCTTCCGACTATTGAAACATCTAATAAAAAAAATTATTCCTCGTCATTCAAAGACGCGAGAAGCACCACCCAGCTATCGAAAGCTTTTTAAGTTTATTTGCGGGCGTTATTGCTGGAGAGAGATATTTGAATTTATTTTTATCGTCTGCCTTGTATTTCAATCTGTTTTCCTGTCCCTTCTCTGTGAAGCTAGAAGAGGCAGTTTTCATGACCTAAATATTTTACAGTACCAATTGTAAATAAATTTTTTCACGGATGAACCATGTCAAATTCCCCGTGAGATCACTAAGTTCTGACAGCCATATGAAAAAATTCGCTTCGCATTGCTACATTTCCATCGCACCGAATATTGACAAACTTGTTGGATAAAAGCAGTGCCATACTCCACATTGAAATATATTTGTGTGGTAAAAACTTTTGACTTTACTGTATCTTCGTATTTTCATTGTTCTTATAATTTTAGTATGAGGGTTTTGTTTGTTTTTTCAATAACCTGTAGTCGGTGTAGTGAAAACTAGAACATAACTACCAGGTCAAGTGGCCCGCGCAATCATTTGTAAACTACATGAAGGTTGGACAACCCTGGTCTACAGTGTAGATATAGACTCTACACTATTTAATCTAAATTTATGCTCTATCTGGAAATGATTTACCAGACCTCAGAAAGGATTCAACGTCATTTTTGAGTCAAGTCGTACATATTGGCATATAAAATCGAAGTCTGATGTCATCGCGCAAAATGCCAATGAAAATATACTGCTGAAGTACATGAATACGATCATTCAAAGCATTTTCCTCAATTTTCAAGATCGAGGTAAAAAGATTACGTCGAGTGTTTGAACAAGCGACTTACATAATGGCATGAAAGCATAAAGAACTCTCAAATATACGGATGAGTGAATATAATGTATTTATCGTAGAAATATCATTTATTGGTTTGATCTGTATATTCCTTGCCCAAAATTCACGAATTTCCCTCTTGATATGACGCATTTAAAAATGGTTGAAATTTTGGTTCCTGAAAACTGGCCTATTGTAGTCTGGACCTACGAAGACTTATGCTACTAGAGTTCCAACAGTGATAGTAACAAGGAAACGTGGTTCTGATAAAACGCACTGATCCTACTTTTGATTTCTAAATCTTTTCTCATCTCATACATAATTTCCAGACTTTAGGGGAATCGAATACCTTCAATCTCATCCGTACTTCACTATATTCTCGTAAATATATGTCCTGGTATGACGCGCCCTTAGATACAATGCGATGTAACGGGGTGGGGTATAGAGAAATCAATTCTTTTCGTTTCTATGTCAATACCTCACATCGGACGAATTTATATTTACCCATTGCGCCGAGTACCAGAGCGTGAAATGTCGTCACACGTATGAAGTAATATTTTCGAGTTTATTTTGTCGTGCATGGTTGCTTTCCGCTACCTCCGATGCCTTCATATTTTCACAATGCTTGAGCGGTTTAATTTAGGCAGTGTCCGCCAGTTTATCTGATTCCCAGAAATGATCATTGCATGGGCGATAATTCTTCGATCTCATCTTACAATTAGACATTATATCTTCGATATTGAATAATTGTAGTTTGGGTCGGAAATCTGAGGTCGAATTATGCGAATTATACTGTATATACTTTTTACTCTTATCTATTAATGACTTGCAGGCTTCTCCCACAGAATAAGCTAAACAGTATAAATATAATGCAAATGACGGGATGTACCAATAAGTCTTATTGGGGTGGACCAAGGGGCCCACGTAAACTTTTCAATATAATGTCCAGCACTCTTCTGTTTTATAATTCCTCATTTTATTAGACTGAACTTACAGTATCTTAGTGTAAAATAAATCGGTCAATAAAATTTCAAACTGAACTTGTTGGTATCCAGTTCAAAGACAAAATGTGGTATTTTCACATCAAACTGATACGTGCTATCACGCGCAAAGCGAATTCACACATTGGTAAACATCGTTAAGAAGGCAAAAACCAAACGCAAATGCTTGAGAGATATATATAATATGTTCAAATGTGTATTTATCAATTCACTGGCAACTTAACCATAGTTTCATCTATCACCGTCACTCGCACATCAGGATATACACAGTTAGTTGAGGTGAAAAACGAATTTATTCCACTTAGTTATATTTTTAGCAAATACAGATGCAGGAAATGGCATGTGGCACGACACGCATTAGTAATGATTAATCGCTAACTGAACTTTGAATCCATGTGATTACTTTGCATGTAATATATATATATATAGCTAAAAACGTTCTGTTTGAATTTAATTTGTGCTAACGTCATGGGCAAGTTAGTAACAAATATGGTATTCTGTGACTCATGCTAGTGGAATCGACTATTGACTACTGTAACTTGAATACTAAATCTTTATCTTGAGTTTTTCTTACGTTATTATATCTCTGTGGTTGTGCGTGTACGTGTGTATGAGTGTGTGTGTGGATTATTTTAATTCTTTTTGGTGAGTGAACACGTACCACTTCTTTTGGCAAAACCTTCAAATCTAAATTATGTACTCTTTAAACCAGGGGTCGGCAACCTACGGCCCGCGGAGTAATGTAATCCGGCCCGCGACGCTTCACTGAATTATAGTAATAAAACAGCTGTTTTGACCATTATATTCTTTACGTAACAGAATTTATTGTGAGACGCGTGTGGACTGAATTATATTATAATATAAAATTAACAATTACTCGTTTGATGAGCCTATAATTAAATTTCAATTAGACAAATGGCAACAAAACGCAAAAAAAGTGCAAAGGGCAATGGCGCCAAAATAGTCAAATGAAATTTTTCGAGATCCAATGCAATGAGGAAATAAATATATATTCTATCGAGAGATGTATCACTGCTGGATTTTTATTATAAAAAGTATCATCCTTTCGTTTTCCAACTTTCTAAAAATATGTGCGGCCCGCCAATGACTTGCAACCCTTATTTGGGCCCGCAAGCGACAAAAGGTTGCCGACCCCTGCTTTGAACCTTACATTAGGATTTGCTTACTCTCCTGATTTCATAATCGGTTTTTATTTATTTGTTTTTACTAAACATTTTATCGTCTGTTATGCCGATTATGGCTTCTAAATTAAATTATAATCATTATACTATTTGTAAATCTTAAGTGATCTATATTCTATAACATACCAATATTACGCGTGGAATTGTGCGTGCGTGGCCAAAATTAGTACCTTAGCCCTAGCTAGAGGATAATTCCATGATAGTTTTGGCACGTACATATGAGTAAAGATAATATTAATGCTTGTGTTTATAAATGCGGTTGACTCTGGTTTCACTTCATATCTGTGTGAATATGTAACTTGTATAGGTACAAATCAACAAGCACATATTCAACTTAATATTTATTATCTTACCAGCAGTCCCTTGATAAATTAGATGAATTCTTATTTTTTTGTTTTCAGTATTTTTTACGTGCTCACAAACGATCAAGACATGAATTAAGTCTGATGAACTCGGCTAAACAAATATAATAGCGTAAATGCACTGAACGACTGCAGTTACGTAATTTCCTGAAACCAGAAATGAAAATAAATCACACGATCCGAAGAGAACGCAGCTCGGTATTTTATAGCATTGTATTGATCACACATCACGCAAATGAAATGAATATGATAGGAGCAAATGTTTGCGTAAATTGCTTGTGATCATAAGACAACATAAATTTTCTATAAGGTCAAATCGGTTAATACCATATGATATATCCCTCTTTTACCGATTTTCTAATCAAAATCATAAACACATATAAATACATCATCATATGCAGCGAATATTATAAATGTAATGGTCAATCATGTATTCCCGAGTGCATTTCAGTTCAGCACATAGCCTTTCCTTGAACCATTCCTTCAGCAAAATAATGGGGCAATTGAACACCCTTGAGTAAAATATCTCCTAGGCCTTTGCATGGATCAATACAAACAGTGAATGGTAGAATGAAGACATACACTCCTGCTAGTAATCCGGCCACTGGCCATCCAATAAAAATAAGTCCAAGGAGCCAAAGTAGAGACCAGAGGAAATTAGCCATTATGCTATACTATTAAAGAAAATCTAGATTTAGGTATTTGAAGTATGAGAAATGTGCTACAATGCGCATATCCATGACAAGGCATCGGTTTCATAAATCCCCTTCCAGTCTTCTATTGTGTTAAATAGTTCTAATCTGCAATGCTTGCTCAATCAGCCCACCTAATTCATCTAACGCAGCGCTTCAATGCATGATGCGCTCAATCTGACACATCCCACATAAGGCCTCCGGAAGTAGTGCAATATCTTTCGTCTGATGTATTCATCGTCATAATTTACGCAATAACATAGTTCGTGTATAATGTGTGTTGTGTATATAGAAAGTAATAAAGCCCTCGTAGTAAACAAGATGCACACTTTCAGTTAGAATTCAATTAAAGTAGATGCACTCGTTCAGTTCATTTGGACGAAATGCTGTGAAATAAAGGGAGCCAAGATTATGGTGTTAACATACATGTGTTAACACAAAAACGAGATATATGACGAATTGCCTTCCTGGTTAGTGAGGTCAAATATGTCAATGGCTGTAACACTACACTTTAAGTGGGCGTGTGCTGATGATAATTAGGATTTTATCATTATAAAACCAATCAAAAAACGAGTGAATTGAAGCGCCGCATATATACCTCTCATGACTCGAAATATTATATAAGTGGACATTTTGTTCACGCTGAGAAACGCATAACTATATCTCTAATTAGCCTACTAAACGGTTGGATCTCGTAGCACTACAATAAAATTCCTCCCCGACTAGGCAACTAACTCATCGGATATTCATGTTTGATGGATATTTATACTCTACCATAGATAAATTGGTTACCTTGATCCAATTTAGGTATATTCACCGTCCCCTTGAAAGCATAATCACTTCGCTGGAATAAAATTGTGGGGATCAAGTTTGGAGTTGATCTACTTAGGTACATTAACATCTGCTCCCGCCTAACTGTGCAATCTCAGGGCAAATCAAAAGTTAAGATTTGTTTTCTTTGTGGCTATATGTATATATATAAACGGAAATAAAAATATAAAAGTAGTTTGTGAGATGTTTGGGTGAATTGGTAGTGATTCACTAGTGCGTTACTTTTGTTTGGGACTTGCGAGTCGAATATCTGTGGCGAGAATTTAGTCACTCCCCAATGACGTTTTTACTCATTATTGGCTGCTCGCCCACGCTACATGATTACATCACAAAGCACAGTCCGATACTGTGGGCTTTCACACATACCTTTTCAGTAAATAAAGTCTTAAATAACAGTAATTCTGATTCTCAGATTTGAATCCGATACAAACGTTATCCCAAGATCGAAGATGTAGGTCAGGTTTATCCCGACCCTGGTACACGGATGGCATAATTCTCACGAACACGTTGTTTTGTATTAGTCGTGTTGTTAGAACTGCCCCATACATCATCGAAGTAAATTTTTATGTCTTCATCACGAGACAAAAATTATCTTTCACGTTTTATTGAAACATAGTCTTGTGGTATGTTGTGGTGCGTTTCGAATGCTGATATCTGCACCTAAGCATTGATTCACACTTTTTCGTGGAGTGATCTGTCCCCAAATTCTTCAGTAAAATTCACATTAAACTGACCTTACAACTTCCAATTCAAGACCGGTGTATCATTTTAGTTATGACCAGAAGCGGAGCGTCAGGGTCTGCCCCGGTGGACTAACTTTAGAGTCATCATTAGACTCTGGCATATGATAGCTTTCTTGTCATATCCTAATTTGGTTTGCATTTTTACTGTATCACCAGGGTTTTTAAATTAGGTAGCAATTTAAGACTCGAAATTTTTTTTTCTGTTGGCTTCTTTTGTGCATCAATTGACCATGTACAACGTTCGGTTTTCAGTAAATCGATCAAGAATAGAGCAAAATGGTTTTGTAAAAGGCGTATAAAAAGGCTACGCCTATGTATTCAATATCTTTGAACATATTGCATCTAAACAAATGATCACTTGTACGATACTTTGTAGCTTCAACATTTATATATCAACGGTATATTTGCGTAATTTATGTATTTTTGTTGTAGAGACTCAGGACATCCTGTCCTGTTCATCTCAAAACGAGAAATATTTCTGAACTTGGATTGACAAAATTTTCACAGTATTAGTCCATCGATGCTCAATACTTTTAGTTTGTCAAACAATTGCCAGAATATCAAAATCATCATGATCATGCATAACATCAACAGGTATATACATTTGACCACACTTCTTATAAATTGTTTTCACATTATGCTTTAATAAACGTAACTTCACCCTTTTTCGTAATCTTCGAAGTGCGCTCATAAAAGATTCCGACAATATACATTCTTCTAGAGGTTTATGATCAGATTCAATTAAAATCACTTCACCATATATATATATATAATGACGAAATTTTCACAAGCTAAATCAAATGCTAAAAGTTCTCATTCTGTGCATACGTTGTTGTGCACGCGATGCACGAGAAATAGGTACATTATCTTGCAAAGAAGCAGTTCCCAACCGCTTCTGGGATGCATCCCATGTTGAGGTTGTACTTTGGTTGCAATCATAAAATTTCAAATTGGCATATTAGTAGGATATTCTTGAGCATATTAAAATCATTACTTTCATTATCATTCCAACACCACTCAATATGATTTCTAAGCAATAAACGTGTACTAGCAGTATGTTCACTCAACTTTGGCAAAAATTTAGCAACCTAAAATCATCCCAATAAAACGATGCAAAGATTGTTTATCAGTAGGCTCAGGCATGTCGTAGATAGCTTAGGTAATTTGAGGAGCTGGTTTCAAACCAATCGAGGACAAAACACGACCACAATACTCAACTTCCTGTGTCATAAATTTACATTTGAATAAAATAGGCATAGTTGCAACAATATCTTCAAACATCACCGAATTTTTTCTTTGTGACTACCAGGCTTGGCACACATTCAGTTGGTTCGTCAACTGGTAAAATAATTTTACTGGAAACCATTCTCTCTAATTTCTTTTTCACAAGTTTCTGCATTGCAACCGGAACTTTTTTGGGAGGTCTGATCAGGGTGTCTCAAAAGTGTCGTGTCCCACTTGTCTTACGTGCCCCTCTTGTTTCTATTATATCGTTATTGAAGTACTTTCGTTTCGAGGCCAAAAAATGTCTTTCCGGAAAAATCTTGCATGCAAAATTTTTGTCAGTGTTTACTTTTATCAAAAATCATGTTTTGACTATCGATGAACGCTTTATTCACCTTTGATTCTGGATTTGGCCTACCAATCACAGAAAAACACGTTGGTCATGTGGATCGAAATAGACGGTAGAACATACGCGTAATCGTAGTTGGTTTGCTTGTTTGAACGCTTTATTCACCTTTGATTCTGGATTTGGCCTACCAATCACAGAAAAACACGTTGGTCATGTGGATCGAAATAGACGGTAGAACATACGCGTAATCGTAGTTGGTTTGCTTTCGTTGACTTTTTCTTTGTACCAAACTAATTTTATACGTGTTTGATTGATGGCGTTGATAAGATAATATTATGTTATCATCGTAAACAATACAAATGGAACCTATTCGTTAACGTTATATAAATGAAATGTTTTGTCTTTGCCAATTTGTATATTTATGGTGTAAAAAATACAGAAAATCGGCAGTTATCAATCTTTGACGGTCTCAAAGATTATACCGCCTCCTACGTGCATGAGGGTGGCATAGAAAACCTATTCTCTCATACACATTTCTGTCAATATAATCGAAGATTTTTGTTATCGACCGAGTTGAGATTTGTCCAGATCAAATGTTTTCAACAATATTCTTCTATTGTCTCATGCATAGGATATCGATATTTAGGGACACTGGCGTAATTCATCAAATTCGAATTTCATAATCTTTCAAGATCACAACAATTATAATATAAAAATCTAGGTAAAATATATTTTGAGCATTGTACGTAGTTTGAACCAGTGGTCGGCGACCATCGGGAAGCAGTGCAATATCAATCCGTTTTGAGGCATTATGACCATGATATATGCTTATATTAAATTTGAACACGGTATGATGAAATGATATAAGTTTACACAAAATAATAGTCAACAAAAAAGTTTATCGTTAATCAATATCGGGCATTAGAATTCGCCTACAGTTGAGTTGGATCTTCGAGTTAAGTATATAAAAGAAGTAATAATCGATCGGTAGGTACATTACATTCTAGAACCGACTTGTAACCCGTATTCTTATCAACGACGTGTGTATTACCCAATAAAAACTCGGTCTGGGATAGCAATGCAGTCCAAACATTTTCATAACGGAAATAACAACAAACGTTTTAGCGCATCTAACTGCAAAGGCGAATAAAAAAAGTGCAAACCGCTCACATCTACGAAAAATTCCGAATTGCAAAATTATATTCCACATGACGAATTTCTCTGACGTATTTCCTCAGTACTTTTTACAAGTCGTTCGCGATTTTTATAATGCGATTATACTCGAAGTTGGAATCATCCAGATTGACTTTTTCCTCGATATCAAATAGTGTAACAATGTCTGAGTCAAAAAATAGCCAGTTGATCATTGAACGGCATTGTTATTAAATGCTTGTTTCTATTTGGAATATCCTTGTTAAGTATTAATCAGGCGTCAGTTTAGCTGTAAAACCGTCTTGTATTAGACCATAAAACTGCCCAGGATAAGTACAGTATTCGTTTTAAAATTCCTTTGATTATGTGCGTAATAAATCACTACAGAATCGGGGGAGTCTCAAAAATGTTGTGTGCGACTTGTCCTTTTGGGGCACGTGGGACAGGTGATACACGTTGGCCAAGTGGCAGGACATTGCATTTAGCACCAATTTTGAGTTTGAAAAGATTGTTATTCACATATAAACAGGCATAAGCTTCATCGGAACCAGCGTTCTTTATTGAACCAGCACAATTAAACAAACGAACATATTCAGCATTATACATGTCATGCACTGGGGTCTTTGTTTTCATTGTCATAAACATCATATGAAGGTCTTTGACGTTCTTTCGACTGAGCACTTTCAATTAAACACAGATTCATCGTGATATATACCACAATACTGGCAAGAAAATGTGTAGCAATCAATGAGGTTCTAATATCATTTCCAGAAAATCAATCATTGCCTTGCTGTAATAAAACTTCTACCTCTAAAATGAAACAAAAATGAGTACACGTGTCAAAATAAGGACAAAGAAATGTCTAAGACAAACCTTCAAATAAGGGCAAATCATAGAAATAAGGACCTCATGGCAGCCCTGCTATAGCGCATGTATCTTTTAGATGGGATACAGAATCAACTTCTCTCGATGCAATTACCGACAAAGAATTCATTCTTCTACACTCTACAGTGAGTTCTTGTATCACACATATATCAAGCTTTTTTCACTGTAAGATTAGCTTATTTTAGCAAATGTTCTGGCAGGTTATCATCAGAAACGTCAGCCAAAATTCTGTCGTTTATCAACTCATCTTTGAGATCACTAAATTCACGAGACTTGCCTTAGCTTTGCAAGTCTACAACAAATGATTGGATTGATTCACCTTGCATCTGTGCTTCTATATTTAATTGGTTCGTCTTGATCCTTAAGGGTTATCTCGGGTAAGCATATTTCAGCAAATTTCCTCTTCGGGCATTCTGGATTATCACGAAACTCAGCAGGAACGTCACCTTCAGCTGACTTATATGTAATATATTCCCTTTTTTTCTCTACCCTCTTCCCCCATCAAATGAGGCAATATGCAGGCCTAAACTTTGTCATTTATATCGCTGTGCAGTGCTCCAATGAAAATATCATTTTTACAAACGAATATTTTCCAGTTCCCAGCAACATTTCCATTTATTGACTGTTATTATAATTAACTAAGTCGCCCCACAAAGAATTTAAAACTCGAAATTAACTTAAAAAGGGAGCACGATAAAAAATGTCGACACACATAAATGAATCACTAATGAACAACACATAGCAAATGACTGAAAAATTTTGTTTAATAAGGACTATATAGTGAAGCTCGACCAGATGATAAAAGACCTGTCCCTTAGCAATAAAAGCCTTCTGAACATGTGTCCTACATCTATGCAGCATCGGTTCAATCCTGAGTTTGAAGTATGTTCGCGGAGAAAACCTGGAATTGCATTCTTCATCGAAGAAGAAAATTCGGATAGAATCATTGTAAAAATGGGGACATTAACAGGTACCGGTTTTGAGAGGCTTGACATCTCGGTATCACACCGAATTCCAAGAAACAACTCCAGAGCTACACCAATAATTGTGAGATTCACAAATAGAAACAAAAGAAATGAATTCCTATTCAGGAAATATGAAACATTCAACAACAATACGTAATAGAGAGAAAAGTATAGTCTTAGGATATCGTCCATGTTCCATGGAAGATGCTTCAGTTACTGAATTAAAATATTATTCTCTAAAAATAAAAAGAGCAACAGGGTTTGATCATGAACCAGCTTATCTTGTAAAAGACCTGTAGTACCATTACGTGTGTCCTGGTGTGTTGCGAATTATCGTCCTACATAAATTCTTTTACGCCTTTCAGTTATCTCTGAGAAGCTATTGCATGTGCGTCTTCAATTTTTTTTATATAAACATTTTATTATAAATTGTCATCAGTTTTAATTTCGGAATCATCATTCCTCAACACATGCAATTTGAGATATTACCATTGAATATTATGAAATCGTAGATAAATGATGGTTGTACTGTAGCATATTCTTGGACCTAAAAAGCATTTGACATGGTGGATCATGAAATATTCATAAGCAAACTGAAATATAGCGGACTTTTTGCGAGTTACCTGGTCGGTTGGAGCCAATTACTACCATTTTCTTCCATAGAATCTCGTCGTCAACATGTTTATGTGGGCGTTCCCCATGGTTCGTTGCTGGGCCCATTCCAATTTGTGTATGGTATACATCGACGATGTAAATTGCGCTTCGGCTTATGTAAAACTCTTCTGACGATCAGTGGCGTGTCGAGAGAGGGGCAAAAAGTACAACTGCCCATGGTTGGTGCTCCGCAATTACTTTTTGGCGCGACTCTAAAAATATTATTCTAATTACTCGCGACCCAAGCATTCGGTGAGCATATAATTTTGAGGAAAATACTTGTAATAAATAGAGAGACACCAGGCTACTCATGTCTAACTGCCATGAGGCAGTAGAAAAAAGTATAAATAGAAAACAAAAGGATGGTTCGAAACGAGATGTTCCTTGTCCATTCCCATTGTCTTTTACAATAAATATATATATGAGAGTGAGAGATGTTGATCACGCTCACCAGATGATTGGCCTTTACGACGAATGGTGGCAAAACGTATTTTTCCGCCTACTCATCACAGCTGTATACAATTCGTATAAATTCTTTTGTGAAACAAATCACAAAAAAATTCCATACATTCAGTATTTCGTGAGTGTTGCGGAGGAAATGATCGATCGTGGGAGGAGCAGGGCTTCTCAGCTGATATACCATCGCCGCAAACGCCACAAGGTGCCGCTATTTTTTATTCTGCTCACGTCTTCGCACGCAAAAAACGAATCACTTAAAGTGCACTATCTGATCTGACCGCCGTCGGGTGCGGACGTGGTACTGCTATTGGGCGATGAAATAATGGAATGAAAAAGAGAAATTTTGGACTAAAACTTGGAAACCCGGACAAAAATAATTCCTTCAGTGAATCTGGTTTCAGAACTGTACCGGTAACAGATGGATCCGAAAAGAGTGGTTGCAAACCTGGACGAAATTAAGAATACTGAACCATTGGATCTGCGTGAAAGGACTGCAAATGGATGAGGGTTGGGGTTCTCAAGCGAAATACGAACATATGGTCAGAACAATGAAGAATCCTGTAACAGTAGCAAACCAACATATACTGTAATTATATTTAATGCAAAGAATGCCCTCGATTCATTCGAAATCTATGGAAACTTTTATTGTTGGTTTTTATGTGCAACAATTGGACTGCCTTCAAATTTTGGTATCTGTATATGCGTGTTCTAGAGTTTGTTTGTTTTGTTGTGATTAATTTGCAGTCTCTTCGATTACGTGTAATTATTGCCCAAATGCGTCTATTTGGCTGAAACGCGTTTGTATCCGACACACTATCAACTTTATTGTCATTTTTTTCAACATGTATGTTTGACCCACTTATTCACATGAAACGCCCATGGAGCCTTTTATTATTTATCTGCTGCTCATCATATATTATTTTTAGTAAAGAAGCACGCGCATTGTGCGTTATAAACTTTATTCATAAGTTTTGTTCGTTTTCCGGGCATTTTCTTCCATGTATGGTATGTGTTTTGTGTTCAAGTTTTTGTGTTTTCAGAATGCCGAAATAAATTGTATATTGTATAAAAAAAATTTAGGTAAATAAAAGTAATAGCCTTCTAGCGAAATAATCAAAACTTTAACCACTGAAAATTCCAAAGCAATTGGTCAAGTAATCAAAGAGAAAAGAGACTTAATAACGATAAAAGTTTGTGTCAAAGAACAACAACATAATAACAAAACGATCCATAGGTCCACTTACGTGTCCAATGAAAGTGTGAATATTGGTCAAGGCAATCAATACCATACTTGTGAATAGGCTTGCACGTAATTGACAAAAATCAATTCCGTAATTACGTCCAAATCGATTACGTAATGACCCCGTAATTGCGATATTTTTTCACACATTTAAACCTATCATAACAACAAATTTAATCCACTTCTATTCCGAATGGGACATCGAAGTTTGGTTTTCATATTCCCGGCAGTACTACACGCCGGCGACAGATGTTAAAGACAAATATCAAGGAGTGAATTCAAAATAATTTTATTCTGATTTTTATCTTTTGTATTAGCTTAATTTTCCTTTATCAACTTTATCACCAAATTTTATGCGATCAATTTTATCATTACCAACATTTTTATGAAACGATAGTTGACTTTTTTAAAATCCTATTAACGTATTATTACGACTTTCGTATTAAATAAAAATTCCGGGTTGCTAATTTATTAATCAACTACAAGCGTATTCTCTCGTTTGATTATACTTCTGCTTGCCTCGCGACAAAGACTTGTTATTTCACCGTTTTTTACAATATCCGACTTTACTACTTAGTTAACATTTTATAATAATTATTGATGTCGACTTATTGACGATATTCCGATTTCCATGCTTCATTTTACATTAAATCATTTCGCGGCCTAAATGTTATAACATTATTTGCGATAAATTTAGATCAAATATTAATTATTTGCGCATAATTTAAAATACCGTACTTATACGACATGCCTTCTCCGAAAATACAAAGGTATATCGCAAAACAATGCATTTTGTGACATTTATTTTGCACTCATGAAAATATTAATTTATTTTTATAACTCAAGTCGACAATCCTATTTGCCAAGATTGACACAAGTTTGGTCGAGTGCCGGTGGTATTCGAGTCGACGATAAATCGAAATAAGTTGCCGCATTTGGTAAAGACAGGTAATCTTATTTGGCCGACATATTGCGAGGCATTGTGAAAAACATATTGAGCAATGCCAAGTTCGGACAGATATATAACGATAAAATCGGTAACAGAACATCAAGATTTTGTAATAGAAAATGGATCTGGCGCAGAATAAACACGGGAAATCGCGTCGTATTGTTGTTTCTCTGCCGTCTCAATCGCTTTACCGATGCCGAAAAGACTAAGTTGCGTTGGTTCATTACGCAATTTCTCTTCCGTCTTTTTATTGCTGTTTGATAAGCGCGAAAGCGCTCGACCAATAATAACGACTTTACGTAATTCGTAACTTCGCTTCCGTAACTCGAAATAATTCCGTAAATTACGTACAAGCCTACTTGTGAAACACATAATTAAGGGCCAATTGCCAAATAAAGCAATTTTGCTTTGTATATTCGATAACCACGCGGCTGCACTGGTTCAAAATAACAAACCAACATAATTTCTCGCAGCCTGGCAAAAAATCCGGTTTGCGTATCAGAGGGTGGGACCACTGGTTTAGCCTGCAGTGATTCATGAATGGAAAGATAAGGACTTACGTCAACTACTCATTCGGATGTAACATGATCAAAAAGATGAGAATGGAAAATCTTATTGGCGCTCGTAACGCTGTCACTCAATTGTCCTTACTAATATCGGTACCTGTCGACAAGCCTAGGTAGTTAGATTGTCGAATTCAAGCAATAAGAATCACCAAAAACATAATCACATATTTCAACCCCCGAACGATAGCAGGAAACACGTAACAAATTGCTTGATACAAAGAACGCTCGGTACAAAAGGCTTATCGCTTGTCAAGATAGATCATTGTCAGGAAAATAGGGCATGAACATGAACCTATTCATTGAATCAACATACTATTATCATTCTCTGTGGTCAAATAACATTAAAGTCTATAGTTGCAATTCACATTTGCTACACTGCAAACTTCCGTGTGTGCAGCTGTCACTTGATGCTGAAGTATGCAGGTGCTGGGTACTATTGTAGCGTAAATATATACTACTGTAGCAAATAAACTGATATTTGCTGGAGGTTGGTTGCTTGGTGGACTGTGGTTGTATTGTCTGGTGATATGCTCTTTAATCTTGATCTGACGAAGACACCGGATTCATAAATCCGAATACATGTATTGAAATCGTGTTTATTTACGAATACCGATGAATATTTTGAAAGCATGGCTGGTGAACCGGATAGTTACTGCTAACTTCAGAGAACCGATTTCACAAGATTTTTGCGGCGAATTGACTAAAAACCACCAAACAGTTTTATTGTAAATACGTACATATGTATTATTTAGCTCGAATAAAAATGATTGTGCATTCTGATGTGCATGTGTCGATAAATAAAAATTTGAGCTCTGTAATCGTACAGAAGTACAGCTGGATAATATAATGAAACATGTTTTTAAATACTGTGTCCTAATTGTCTTTCCCTCGACTGCTAAGTCATTTTCTCATATTCGAATCCTTTGTCAAAATTTATATTATTCCTTTTTTTTTGTGTCTTGAGCATATTTTCTTTAATTTTTGACTCGTACTAAATTTTGGTGTCGCAGACTCACGATGACCATTTCTTTAAGCTTTTAAGTTCAATTAGTTTAGAATAGATTCATTTCGGCTGGTATATCTATTGATTCGGTTGATACATGGAAATTTGAAAAAAGATATATACCAAAGTTAAAAGCAAGCACATAACATTTGGTCGTGTACTCAAAATTTTCAAATGCTACACAGATTACATGAAATCGGAAAGGTTGTGAAATAAGTCCTCAAAATTCAAACTGGTTTACATCATGATGAAATGCGTTCCCTCAATACACGCAACAACTAAAAGCCACACCCGACGAAAAAGCAACAAACTCACACCCACCCAACCAATGCCTTTTAACTGAATTCGTTTAAGTTAGTCTTGCTTAAACTGTACCTCCAGTTCAAATCTAACTTTATAAATAGGCTTACCATAAATCTGAAACAAAAAACCGGGACGGTGCGATTTGGCAAACATTCGGTCGATTGCCAGTCTTGATAATATTGGAACGTCTACCATGCTATTGCGGGTATATACGGCTGTAAATCTCTACTGATTATTGAATTAGAAAAAACACAAAAAATTAGTTTGTATTATTCATTTAGACCAAAAGTATTTTTCCGCAGATGGAATCTTTCTCAAAAATTCTTGTTTTGATTTTGTCATGAAAATGATAACAAGAGACATCACCATTAAATTTGCAGGTTACGGAGTGGTTTTATATTTTCTTCTGGCATTCTGCACCTGCTTTCGAACCAAAATTTTTTAACAATGGAAAAAATCCTTTCAACAGATGGCGATGTTCCGAAAAACAAAATCAACCAATTTGCTGCAAATTCGAAATGCTAATATTTCTGTTGGAAAAAACGTTAAACATCTCTGTCCACTTAATTTCAACCGGCAAAGGACGTCAAATTGCATTTGAACCATGCTCAGATAAATATCTCTTTATCAGTATTCGTCGAAAAGTGCATCGCTATTCAAAACCTGATCAGCTAACCAAACATATCATTTATCAATTTTGCAGACCAACACTTCAGTCCAGTTTATTTCACTCTTCAAATTTGTCCATATGTGTGGCCTGGCAGCTTTGTAGGCTTCATCGTGCAGCTCTATATACGATAGACATTTCAAGTAAAAATCGCAAACATTCTTTTTAAATACAAATTTTTTCCCTGCAAATTTAGCTTCACCTCTGACAGAATATTTGCAACATCTACGGCAAGGGTCGGCAACCTTTTGTCGCCCGCGGGCCAAAATTAAGGGTTGCGAGTCATTGGCGGGCCGCACATATTTTTAGAAAGTTGAAACTGAACGGATGATACTTTTTATATTAAAAATCAAACAGTGATACATCTCTCGAATAGATATAGATTTATTTCCTCATTGCATCTCATAAAATTCCATTTAAATATTTTCAGCGCCATTGAACCCTTTGCACTTAGCATCAACTTTTCGGCGTTTTGTTGCCATTCGAGCTTGAAGTAAATCATCATTGAATTCAGAGGAGAACAGCGGAGCAATGCACCGACTCTCATTTATTTCTGGCTAAACGTGCAAAATCAGCGAATCCGCTTATCAGACAGCGGACATCAGAAATTCTAACTGTGTATATTTACAAGTTAATGCAAATTTAGCCTCAAAAAAATTTGAAATTAATTTAGAGGTGCAGTCAAAACTTTGGTCATGAATAGCAGTGTGATAGGTAAATGTTGGCTGCCAACGACACAGAATCACCTGAATTTGTTATGGCAAAATTGGTCAGTCGAGTCGATGCCTCAATGTTTTGTGCTTCCTGCTTTGGATATGATCGTTGACATCTGAACGTCCGCCCTGACTAATAGAAAAACAGATCTGCAATGCGTACAGTGTACCTTTCCTACTTCAGTTTGCTTCAAATAAGGAAAATCTTTCTTCAACTCATCAGAAAACTTGTACTTTCTTTTTGGCATTTCGACAACCTAACGACATTGCAGTTAACGCCAGAAAACACATTAAAACATATACCAATTGTGACATAACAATAGAGCGATTTCTCTCTCTGAACTAGCAAAGTGTGTCGCAAAACAGTGGTAAATGGGCTGTCTCCGTTAAAAAAAAATTTGTAATAATAATGAATTTGAATTTTTTACCCATGAAAACCGTGCTGACAAACCGGGACATTTGAGTCAACCGGCCGGGACGCCGGGACAGCTTGTCAAATCCGGGACTGTCCCGGCTAAACCGGGACGTATGGTAAGCCTATTTATAAAGCAAATGAGCTCTTCTAATAAGCGCAATATTCACATTTGTTCTGCGTGTTTTGTGATGTAATAGTGAAGTTCACCCCAGCATTATACGGATGGCTAAAATATAGGCAGATTAGAGTGGGAAAAGTTGTTATTATATGCTCTGGGAGATGTCAGTCGCCACTCAACAAAAAATATAAAAATCGCTAATGCGCATATGCATTATTTATACTTTTTCATTATCCGGTTAACCGTCACAATAATAACCGGATATCAGATAGCAAAATACCTCTTGGTTAACCGGTTATTCGCTATCCGGATAATCCAACCCTACACGACACTGTTATTAGTGTTGAGCACAAACAGGATTCAGGACTCCGAAAAACAGGACTCCGGCAGGGTTTTCAACAAACAGGATCGGATCAGGAGTGGGAACATTCTTGGTTGCCCGGAGTCAATCAGGAGTCTCAACTAAATCTATAATATACCGTGACCGATAGAAGTACCGTACGTCTGTACGTACCGGTGCAGGCATAATTTGAACGGACTTGAATTATCTGTACCGTACATAAATATTAATACATAATCGTGCTTCTTCAGGATGCTACCGGTACCATTTATGAATCTGTGTTTACCACTTCTGTATCGGTACAAGCCTGAACTGGGTGTTTTATAATTTTAAACAGAGTTCTGGTGTTCTGTGTTTGGATGCGGTTGTCGGGTTGTAGCGAATACCGGTACCGGAACTCACATGCAGACATGCCTGTACCAGTATGTGTCGTGAATTTGGTGTGCATTACCTAGGAAATGCATCCTATGCTGTTCACTGTTATGTAGAACACTCACTGTATAATCAACAGATGGAACATGCTCTTGGCGAAGAATAATGTTGAATACTTGAATGTAATTGTGGCTATGAAGCATCAGTTCTATGCAGACTTTGCAATATTTAAATGTGATTGTAGTGATAGTTTAGATAGATAGATAGATAGTTTATTTCGAAAACTCCATAACAAACCTAAATTTAAAATGGAGAATTCTGGAGGGCAGGCAAAACCTACAAAAAAGTTTAAAACATGAAGTATCTCATGTGCCTGCCCACCAGCACGCACACACTGAATTAATGGGGTGAGCAAGCCTCAAGCAAAATATTATTCTATGACTATAACTAATTTTTTATACGATCCCTGAATTTTGTTATGTCATTGAACATAGTAATGAGTGTGCGCTAGTGTGACTTTGCAATGTTTAGATGCTGCTGTAGTGAACACTATATTGCATAGTCAGTCCTCCCAGTTGATCCCCCATAGTCCCCCCCCCCCCCCCATAGTCAGTGGTTTTAGTTTTAGCAATGTTTAAATGTGAGTTTGGGAAACATAATAATGAATATTTTCAGATATTCTCAAGTGTTTCAGATGTCAGGATGGAAAAACATAAAATACATCAGCGCAGCACGTTTTTGATGTTGCTGCTGTAGTGAACACTAAATTTGGTCAATATTAGATTTGTCAACAGGAGCGAAACAGGAGTCATAGTTTTCTTTGTTCGGAGTCGGACTCCGAGTTCGAATTTTGATTTTGGATCAGGACGGAGTCGGAGTCTGAAAATTCTGACTCCGCTCATCTCTGACTGTTATGTCATGGTTAAATCATGGTTATGTCATTGTAGCCGGAACAATGGTCGTCTAATTGTTGGGTTTCATGGCCTGAGTTCAGTTCTAACTTGCAAGTCAAATTAAAATAATCTTGAGTTGAAACACGTCCGACTGTTAACTAAAGTTAGTTAAATTAACCCAATATGCTATACCTGGGGTGGCCAACACATCGATTGCGAATGCAGATGAACGTGGCGTGGATGTGTTGTCTGTCACCAAATCGAAGACACCAAATTAAAATGTAAAGCAGACTACTTCCTTTATTTCAAAACCTGGCGTAGAAATAGGAGTTTTCAAGTCAGATGGGACCTCAGATGTCGCCAATGCATTCACAAATGTGCGCGGTGGGACCAGTTTCGCAATTTTACTTTTAGTCACGTGTTGCCAAAGTGACTATAAAGTGTTAGTCACTTTGCGTGTTGCCGATGGCCTCGTCGTCTGTCGAGCAATGTACGTTATGCGTACGTTAATAAGAAAAAAAAATAAATAAAAATGTACGTTATGCGGCTTTGAACGACTGTCTCAACTCTGCTGCTCTGTGATCCGGCGGGTACTGTCAGACGCAGGGTTGCCATATTGGCTTTTTTAACGCCAAATTTGCCATTTTTGGCTTTTTATAAACGCGTTTGGCGTCAGAATTTCCGTTTGGCTTTTTGGCGTTTTTTTTGGCTTTTTTTAAGTCTATTCTAGTGTCTATTATTAAAATCATATGAAATACAATATTTAGTGTGTAACAACTGAACAATAGCCTATTACCTGTAGCCTACTTATCACAGTATTAGCTACTTATTAACATTAGAATCCCTGGAGCATCGATTTCCTTGTTTGTCACATTAACTCTTAACCATACCCAATAAGAAATAATTGCAGTTTCTGCAGCTGCTCAGACAGATGTTCGAGCAGGGTTGTAAACATTGCCTCGTTTTTATAGTTTTTGCGTGTTATTTGTCAGTTTTGCGCTCTGTTTCCAAAAAATAGTTGTATAACTTAATTTTCATTATGCCTGATATGGTTTATGTGAGCTTTAGTTTAATTCTGCAATTGCAGTAACGATGTGATTAACTACGCTAAAATTACTGAATTAGATATCAGTGGTCCACCTGTGAGCGGCAGGGGGTTAGATAAATTTTTTACTAAAATTGATGGTTTATAAATTTTGAAAGTAAAAAAATATTCAATAGTGAAGTACGATATAGGGAGAATTTTTTAAGGTATATCACAAGTGGAAACATGTAGGTATATTAAATACTGACAGACTGAAGCGTCACCCTGTAGGCCTATTGTATATATTGAATGGTAAAATAATGATGTCCGCTTGATATTTATTTTACTTTCTACAGTCATATAGAAACTTTACTTTCTATTTTTGTGCCTCACTGAATGAACTGATGGCTCTACATCATCATCAGTACGTTGCCAAGGGCTCAAAATCTGACAAATTATGGGGCTTTTGTACTTAGTAAAATTGTTGGCTTTTTCTGGCTTTTTTTATGTCTTGATTTGGCTTTTTTTGATCGCTGGGGTCTGGCAACCCTGGTCAGACGGTAGTACGTTCTCACCCAAGATGTAATTAATACAGAGCAGCTACACTAAAATGATCGGTCTTTAATAATACGTGATGATTGAGGCGGCATGTAGCAGTGTAAACAAACAATTGAAAAATTTCTAGGATAAAGTGTAAATGCATGTCGCCGTTCCATGCTTGGAAATAGAAAATATAGGGTATCTAGTGATTATCATGATACTGTAGTATCGACTAAAACGTCCACACAAAAATCGATTGTGTATGTTCTCAAATATCAGAATAGTAAGTTTTGTATACCAAGCCCTATTATAATGAGAGCATCTTAATTCCGTTTGAACCTATTTTCATGCTTGTGTGCTGTTATTTGCCCAAAATTCTTCCATTTTCGCATACCAGTTTGCCATCCTAGTCCTGCAATTAAAAATTCGCTATTACTGTTATCTGTTGTTTGTTTCTTGATGTCACTAAGTCTGTGATTTCAGACGTTTCGGCCAACACAGTCTCAAGTGTGGAGACTGGAGATACATTTATTAATGATACTGGGATAGAATGCAATAGAAGAGGATGGTTACATGCCTTGATTGAATATTTTTGAATTTTGTTAATGAAAGTAGCGTATTTAGTCATGATTTTGATATTAAAATTGCACATACAGCCCATCACACTGTCACATCTATGATTTAACTAACAGTATATCCCACTCACAGACTCACCAGGCCATGCTGCCATGTCTTTGATCTATATGTCTCTGTTGGTGTTTCTTTTGTTGTAATATTAAAATATTGCAAAAGTATTTCGGCCACTTCAGTTCAATTACTGAATTATAACGTATATTCCAATATTTGGATGTTGTTATACCCAAACAATTCCCCATGCTGTAAGTTGCTGATGCATACACATTTTTTTAGTAATTTTCTGTTTTTGAATGATAAGATAAGGTTACTGGATCAATTATGTTACTGGAGCATTGGGGAAAATTCTAGAACTACTAGAGGGGACCAGATCGATGATAATTCAGTAGTTTCTCCGATGATTTTGAACATTCAAAAATCATTCAATCAAAATGCTGAAATGTCATGATTCCCATTTAATTTAATTTGCTAATTTGTGCATAACCTATATTCTTCTCAATAGATCTAATCTAGTAGTCTAATATTGTATATTCTAAATGCATCAAGTCTCTACTTTTCAATTTGTTCATTTTTTCTATAGAGTATATGTACTGATCAAGCATGGCAACTACAATGATTGTAGTTGGACTTGGAATTGCTGGTAGTGCTTTGTTAGCTCGAGCAGCTGTCCGCATGGCGGGACCTGCGGCACGTCAGATGGATGAAACACTGAAAACTCTCGGAAAATTTGATTTTGAAAATTACAAATATTATAGAGGTGGTTTTGAAACTAAAATGACAAAAAGGGAAGCTGCTTTAATTTTAGGAATTGGGCAGTCTAGCAACAGAAACAGAGTACGAGAATGTCACAGAAGGATTATGCTTCTGAATCATCCTGATAAAGGAGGATCTCCTTATCTTGCCGCCAAAATCAATCAAGCAAAGGACATGTTGGATCATGGATTGAAAAAATAAAAAAAAATTTGAACAAATGATTAAATTATAACACTGTGAATTGTTTGAGTTAGCCATGGAACAGAATAAGAGAACTTAATTTAAAACGGTAACTTAACTTAAAAAGGTTTCATGGCAATGCCTCGTGTACATACGGTAGATAAATAGGCATGTTTCATCAATGGATCATAACCATGTTTCAGGTTTATTGATTACGGTTACATATTGTTAATAGCAATATTTCAAATTTGTCAGCCTAGGTTTGGTATTCACGTCCATCTGATGAAGGTTTAACTTGATTTGCTATAAAATTTAACAACACTCAAGATATTTATGTTTCTTGTTTCACTTTCTCAATTTGATTAATTCTTCGTTGATTAAAATTGTTTGTCCGTAATATTTACTAATTCAGGGTATGTTAGAAATTAAATAGGTGAAAATATTTTTTAGAAGCTAGCCAGAGAATGTATTTATTAGGTTTCATCCATTTGATCACATAATAAAATTACTTAATAATTCTATTTCGTACTTCCTGAATTTTTTGAGGTGATCACTCTAAATAAATCCAAAGATGTTAGTTTTTAAAAAGATTTTTAAGAGATTTTTGGCTTAATAAAATAGCCTAGCAAAGGTTGAAGTAGGAATGGACTAATGTGCGAAGGAAGATATCTTTATTGTTGGTGCCTATTGTCAACCATTAAGTCATCAGAAGTTGCCCATGATTTATGAAAGTTCCTTTAAAAGGAACTCCAGTATTGAAAATAGTCTGCTGATTCAAACAACAAATTTATAAGGATGCTGGAAAATGTTCACTATATTAAAAATATGAAATTGTTATTGGTGAAAATCATAGAGCATCACACCAAATTCTATTTGCTATGATTATGAACCTTGCTTGAAAGTATGCACAAAGTTTATAGCCACCATGTCTGTTTTTGATGTGTTTTGCAAAATATACTATTTCTAAACGTGAGCTCCTTTTTGTATTTGATTCTCATCTATTGACTGTTTGTACATTTTTCAGAATTAATAATGAATCCCTATGTAAATCATGGAGTGCTTTTGCATCAAGGTGCTGAGGCTAAAATTTATAAATGTGAGTTTCTCGGTCGAACTGCAATTATTAAGTTTCGTTTTTCGAAAAAATATCGCCATCCCGAACTGGATGAAAAACTGACTAAGAAAAGAATAACCCAAGAAGCACGTTCCTTACTAAGATGTAGGAATATTGGAGTTCAAACTCCAGCTGTGTATTTTGTAGATTTGGATATGGGTGTGCTTGTACTTGAATACTTTGACATGGCACAGACATTGAAAGAGCACATATTTCAAGCATATGAGAAATATGATACACCTGGACAATACCCACCAGAATTGGTTCAAGTTATTGAGAATGTTGGACAAAAACTTGCTATGATTCACAACTCTGATATAATACACGGAGATTTGACTTCTTCAAACATCTTGGTTGAATGTCAGGAAGGCAGCGAAGGAAACAATGTTGTGAAAATAATTTTCATTGACTTTGGTTTGAGCTCATCGTCTCGACTTGTCGAAGACAAGGGTGTTGATTTGTATGTTTTGGAAAAAGCATTCTTAAGTACTCATCCAAATAGTGAAAATCTTTTCGGTGCTTTGATTAAGTCCTACAAATCGCATTCCACCAACTGCAAAGGTATAATATCTAAATATGAGGAAGTAAAACTGCGAGGTCGAAAGCGAACTATGGTAGGGTGAAGTAGTGTGTCATGATAGTGCTATTTTACTAATTGCTATATATGAAACACATCCACTGGTTTTCATTGTTCTAAACCTGTAGTGGTGAGAACACTTTTAATGAATAGGAACTCTTAAAAGCAGGTGTTCCCAAACTATATATTGTCTCAAGTAACAGTTAAGGGGCTGACCAGATATTTACAGCAGTCCTTGCATTTTTGAATAACAGATCTTGCATCCATGAAATTCCAAATATATATGTTCTTCCGCGGTGTTTCAAGTATTATGATATATATTGTTGATGGAACAACTTGGTATTTTACCACCCGTATGTCATCCATCTCCGAGAACATTAAAGAATTTGCAAAATCTAAAACCCGTTCTCGTGAAATTTTTTGTTGTTGCTGGAATTCTGGGGACAGCATGACGACAGGCAAGAGGGATACGGCCGCCTCTTAGATTGTGACAGTGTTTCTCAAACAGGAACTTCGGCCCCCATGTGAGGTCACGGATCGGTTATCTGGAAGCCGTAAGCAAATGCCTTTATTGTGTGCAATTCGCGACGACCACATTGATTTAACCTAAACTGATGGAATGCGTTAATATATAATAACTAATGTTGGTATGGAATATGGACGGTAATTGCATTCTTCCCCAGCTATATGGTCTAAGTCTAAAATGTCGTGATTTCCACAGTCAGTTCCAGTGAGTATTGCTGCACACTAGCACAAATGTATTTCTGTAACGTTTAGTCTGACCGAGGTCAGATTCCTTTCCAACAAGCATTTTACAATTGTGGCAAGAAACGCAATTGCATACTGCTATCCACTGGGTTTATATTTGCGCCAACGCTGTGCGCAATGCACTTAAACCCATGACGACTGCATTACGCTGGCTTTGATTCTTATGATACAGTTAGCACTAGTATGTTCCCCAGCTTTTCATTTTAGGGAGGGTGGTGCGAAATTTAGGGGGTGGTAAATAATTTCCTATCAGCGATAAAACTATTTGTATCGTTCAAAAATTGGTATGTATTTAACTAAGAAACAATTTACATGAGGGTTCCCCCAAGTTGATTGACCGCGAGCCAAAATACACAGCAGAATAAAATTAGAGGGCCAGAAAAGGGAGCGACAAAAATGCGCGAAGACACGGCTGGGGGTTCAGGGCGTGCTCAAGCGGCCTGAGAAATAGGCACCAAAATAGGATCTAAGCTTGATTTTAGATACATCTAGCATCGCAGCAGTGGCGTAGCAAGACTTTCCTGTTACGTAACAAAACGATTTGAGCAGAACTAACATCAACATTATAAGATGTGCATTACTGGTTTTGCAATACAACTTTTGGGTTTGCGTCTTAAACTTCTAAATTCTAACCGCTTGTGCCCCTTTGCGCAGTGGGCCCTCCCGCGACCGCAGGGGTGGATGCTACGCCACTGCATCGCAGTTTGTTATGTAATAAAATTAATATTTATAATAGTTAGCTGATAGAATTCCCGAAAAATAAATAACAAGCACGGCCTTCAACAAGTAATTTACAACTGATATTCACTAATGAAGTTACTTGCTCATCTGGCATTGTATGAATGGCTACTTATGGTTTGTTTTGTTACACAAAAAACATCCCAATGTGTATATATATATATATATAAAAAAAAAACGAAACGCCATAACTTAGTTTAGTTCGAAACGTGGCTCCGATTCATTACATTGTATTCCAAATAACGCATTCAAGTGAAGGTCTGTCAGTCTCGACTAAAGTTTTGATTTGTTAAGGTTTATAATTGGGTCGTTAGAAAGACTGATGCAGGAAAATTAACTTTTATATCAGGAGAAATGACTTCCAAAACTTGCAGCATATATTCGCGCAAAAATTCCCCCTCAACAAACGGGAGATTCTTATTAGCGATGTTGCGGGCTACACTATAACTGACCAATTAACGTAGATCCACTTCCATTTCACATTTTTTAAACATGTTTGTTTGACTTTTGTATTCTTTTTAATAAAGAAATAAAAACGCTGCCATTCATCTTCAGTGTGGAAACGCATCTCAAAATATTTCTGTTTGAAATTTTTGAGGGGGGGGGGTGTTCACCTCCTATCACCATCCAAAGCTGGGTCGCCTGAAAATACTTTCGGGTCGGTGTTTTTTAACAAATACCTAAAATTTATTGAATTTATTTTCTGGTAAATTTCTCTATTTATCTTGTATTCTTAAGATAACTCTTAGTTGCAGCAGCAGATATTTTCAAATGCAACTTTTCATTATAACCGTATATTATAACACCTATAAGTCGCAACCCAAAGCTGGGTCACCTGAAAATACTTTTGGGTCGGTGTATTTCCAGCAGAAACCTAAAAGTTATTGATTCTATTTTGTAGTAAATTTTACCGTTTATTTAGTATTGATGCGTTGCTCAATAGAATTATTTATATATACGTGTAAAGTATCACATCGTAAAAACTTATAGGCGCCTATTTTGTTAAGTAATACCACGTCCGGAACAAATAATAACGCTGAAATAATAAATGTTACTTAAAACGGCTATAATAACATTGCCGATCGTTATAACTATTACGAACCGAAGTGTCATCTCCATATGAAGAATGGAAGTAGCCTACCCTAGTATTTGTGTCGGCTGCAATTTTGTCACCTCCTCTTACAAAACCATTAAATGTAATATTAACTTCTTAGTGCTTGCGTATTCAATTTTGATTCCAATTTCTCCCGTGCAGTTGCCTAGTGTAACATATTTCTGTTCCATTATATATGCGTAAATTTTGCATCCGATTTGACGAAAAACACTGATACATATTTCATGCTGTAGGAAAAAAACTCTCATGGCTACAAACTCCACAATCATTTAGAAATAACTGGCAATAACCCCAAGATGAATAATCACGACTAAAAAACTTCATGTCTGAAAACAAGGTTAAGCCCAAAAATGCCACTTATCTACCGGACTAATATTTTTGATATATCTTGCAATTTTAAATATTGCAAATTCAGCTAGCACTTCTGCAGTCGAGGTAAGAAAAGAGAAAAAGAGGGCCACTACTTTTCGGGATTCCGGCAGGTTCCAAACCACATCCCCCTGCGGCGGCAAGGGGTTCGGTCGACATTTTTTTTTTATGTTTCTACCGGATTGGGATAAATCCGAGTGAGGGTGGTAATCCCAAATGGATTATAAAGCCTATCCGATTTCAGCTACCTCGGATCTTCCAGCATAATTATAGGAAGTTCCGACTCTCTTCGCGAGGAGGCCCTAGATAGGCACAAGATCTCCCTCATTACAGAAAAGACCTCAAGAGAGTCAATGGATTAACGAGATTCCCTCTGTCCCTGTCTGCTAGCCGGCAAAACCACAGCCAAGGGAACGGGCTTGGCGAAATTAGCGGGGAAATAAGACCCTGTTGAGCTTGACTCTAGTCCGACTTGTTGGGAGGGGTTGTTGATGTAGTCGTTTCCAATGGTTTGGCGGTCTGCGTCTTCAACTGTTTGAAATCTGCTCGCTTCACTCGCGGCTTGATAGCATCCAGAGAGCGATGAGGAAGAATCTTTTGCAGAAGGTCGTTCCGGGTCTTCTTGATTCCTTCTTGCTCCAAGCGTAGATCTTTTTTGGCCAGCAAATAAACCTCCTCGTGATTCCACCTCGCTCGAGATCGTACTGGTACATGATCTTTATAAAATGATGTTGGATGTTGTCTCCTCTTGGTAGTCCTAAACCGGAGTTCAAACTGTTCGTTTTTTATTTTTAACATTCGACGTATTTCTGATCTTTTGTAGAAAGCTCCCGCCGAAAAACACCCCCTCTACGTTTGGAGTACTGCAGATTGCTTTCAAATAGCACGGAAAACGAGAATGTGGCGTTTACTATTCCTCGGTTTATGCACAAGCAAAGCTTTACGTCAAATTATTGTAAAAACTTGCCAATTGGCAATTTATATATTCCACACCGGGACCTGGGACATAGGCCATTTTTTACATTAAGCAACGCCGAGTTCGGTTAGCACTTGCTTGGGTAACCTGCTTGATATTTGTTCAATTTAAATCGCATTTGTCCTTTTTTGACAAACTTGTCATGCTTTTCTAATAATTTCGCTTCTTTTCCCTCTTCTACAGTCTACAGCATAGTTCCTAAAACCGACCGGCTCGGTATAAATACCATAATATTAATTTGTGCCCTTCGAATATTTCAATCCATTTCATTATTTCTGGTCAGCATTCACAAGAATTTTTAAAGAAGTCTGCATTAGGTTAGAATGCGATGCCTTTCTGATTAAATTGCGAATGTATACTTGATAGGGACCCCGTGATATCCTGTTTGTATTAAACTTGTCCTGCTGGTATCATAATTGTCTCATTTGTTCCGATTATCTAACACTTGTCAGTCTTAGCTCACACTTGTTTTGATTGTCCCACTGTTTCTCCTTTGAATATACGATTCCATTTAAATATTTTTTACACCTGTCCTGCTGGTTTGTCCCATACTTGTCCTGCTTTTCCCACACTTATCCCGATACTCTCATACTTGTAATGCGTGTCACCAACTTTCCCGCTTGTCCCACACTTATTCTACTTTTATCACATATGTCAGGCTTGTCTCACGGTTGAATTCGTACTTGTCTTGCTCGTGTCACAATTTCTATGCTTGTCCCTCTGCAACATTGTTTTTAAAATTCAACTAAATATTACAAAGGTGGTTTAATTTGGTTTTAATTCTACTTATACGGTATTTTTAGAAATTTCATTTGAATGAACTTTGTTTACAAAGTTACGCATCATCGATTTCTACTTTTAAAAGCTGGATATACCACAGGATATTTGAAAACGCTTCAAGACCACATTACGTTGATGGCATCCGTTCTTGACCGATCTCAGAAGATAAATGACTATTTTAGGCCTTGTATTGTGTACTAGAGTTTTACTTGTATATTTTAGAATCAGATATCTAATGTTTGTTGTTCTATTAGAACGCAGCAGTCTTAAACCTCTGTTGTATTTTTGAAGGGTACATGTCGCACAACTGTGTCTTAGTCCAACAACCAGAAAAAGAGGTCGAACAGTTTTCATTAAATAGCTGGTTTCATTTTAAACAGACAACTGCTGACAATAGGTTCGTATAATGGCACTCGCAACTGTTGCACCAATCGGCATTATTTGGTTGGCCGATTGGCATTACTGACCCACCGTCCAGCCAACTTTGAACATATTGCAACATGCGATTTCATGTTGCCAAATATATATATTGTAAAGTTTACAATCAAATTCATCGAAAATACACTTTTAACCTCAATACAATTCTACGAATTAAATGCCAAATGACTACATCAAAGTAACAAATCACAAGATCAAGCTTTTCACAAGTGAAATAAAATGCTCCTCATATTAACGTGTACCAAAATATTGATTATGACCATATTGTATCATATATGTTATATATACTCCTATTTTCTGTAACGATCTTCACAAAATATTAGACACCCTAAGCGTGTAATATAATGATCGCATCTATCGCTTATAATTGGTATGTACTGAAATGAACTGAAAATCACTGATTTTGGAAAAAAATGCTTTAGCATAAAGTAAACATCAGAACATATATATAGTAATTCAGATCAAATTGAGACATTCAGAAACACATTTTACAATACTATATCTCGTTACTAGTTTAAAAAACAGTATTACCCGGTGCATCCCCCAGCCCTCGATTTGAGTTATGTTGGAAATATACAATTGTTGTACAATTTAGTAACGAAAATTCCACAAATTGTCATAATAAATTAGTAAACAGAAAGTAAATAGGCTAAATAGCTTCCCAATGTTGACAATAAAATTTGCAATGAACTATTTAAAAAATTGAAGATTTCGTAACCGTATATTGAATGTGAGGGAGATCTGGATGAGAAGTATAGTTTCATGACAATTAAAAAGTTTAGCATTTCATACGATGCTCGGTGTACATTACGCAGCTCGAACTAAAAATACGCCATACACAATCACAATTCCTCGCCAGTTGTCTTACGACTTGATACGTTTATATCAATGGAAGCGCTGTTGAGGAAAATACCAGGCATTATATATCTTTCTACTAATTTGAAGATAAACCAATATTGTTCATTTTAACTATTGCGCTACCACAATTTAGTATATTTTTCTTTGCTTGCCTATATTGATGCATTCACGAATTATTTTATTAGTCGTATGAAGCAACTGACTACACAGAATTTCTAATTGAAACACCGCAAAGTTGTTACGTGAAACTGCACCAACTGTTTTACCAGTGTTATGAACGTAGTACCATAAGTATAACAAAGTTACGGCAGCATGGTTTTCATAAAATATTAATAAAGATTATACTTGTAAAGATTAAGGCTTTCTTAGGCTAAGGTTATAATAAAACTTATTTCAGGGTATAATAGTAGTGAAGAATATCTAAATCAGAGTTTTCCAGTCAAGGAAAAATTTAATTGTTTTGCGGGAAGAATTTTTCCTTTGTATAGTATATGCGTGTAGTACTACTCATATTCTTAAATTCGTTAGCATGTTTGCATTACATATTTATACACACATTACAAACGGTTCTATTACGTTTCCCAAAGGTCTAACCCCCAAATGCCTCAAATTATTCCCAAATGAAATTAGATGAGCTATCGTGGCTTCGGTGAAATTAGCAATATATGCAAGTTATAAATAAATTCTGTCGAGTTTATTTTTCTAACAAACTACTCAACCACTGCGTTTGAATTTGAAACAGAGCTAGTTGATTGCTAATATTCGCCTCGTGTTATTTTTTTACAATGAATATTTCTTTGAGCCGATCGGTAATAAAATATCACCAAGCATAGCTTTGGGTAGAATGAGTAATACATTTACCTATCTATTTACATTCTACCAGATCACAATGTATACCAACACTAAAATTTACGACAACTGACAACATCGTCAGTATCAAACTACATTTTTGATTAAGATTTGCACTTGTTAGCAAACAGTAGTTTCAAGCACAGCGTAGTTGCGGTCGTTTATAGTTGCTAACATTCTCTGCCATGGTATATATATATATATTACGTTACGTATTGTTCTGAGGATTAAATTTAACTTTTCGGATCAGGTAACTTTGATAACTTTATTCCTTTAAAAAAAAAATTTAGCAGCTAAAGAACGGTTTGTTTCAGAATCAAGTCTTGTAAGAAACAATATAAAAGATATAAAAAAATTATGGAAACCAAATAATAATAAAATAGGAATGAAATAGGGAAATGGCTTCATAATGATTTGTCCAACAACTCAGTTTTGTTTTTCAGACAATACAAAATTTGGTCGAACTGGCAGTTTTACCCTTATTTAAAACAATGTTATGGTTTCTAAGAGAACCAGAGCTTGATTCAATCTTCTTTTCCTAACGTTTTCTTTTATTTCGAATATACTTTACCATGAACTAGATAAGAATTTATTTAGATGACCAAAAATTAACATGGAAAAACGTGCCATAATTGGTTTTATTGCCATCGGCGTACTCGTGCTTGTGGGAGTTACCGTCACACTAGTTTTGACGTTAAAAGATGTAACTTTAGCACCACAGTTGGACAGGGTGGTTGTTAAAGGTAAGACTGCCATTTACTGATAATTATAAACATGTCTTGTTGGAATGAAAATTGCTTTGATTTATTGTAAAGAAGCATTGTATGTATCGAATATCACAATTTTGATGGTATCTGATTTCAGAGTATGTTAGTATTGATCAATAAAAAATTTACGCAATATTTTTAAAATGTTTTATTACGACAATTAAAATTAATGTAGACAATCAGCAATTCAATTAGAAAGTTTACAAAAATATAACCGACAACAACTAACAAGTCTTATAGTAATGTAAATAACAACTGCTAATCCTATCCCATGCAATGACACGTATATTCGTAAAACTGTAAATTGTCTGAATATCATATATACATTAGCATAAGATAATTAAGCCGTTCATAATTTTCCCTGTTTCAGCTACCCAAGGAAGGTTAACAGGAAAGGTAACACCAGAAGCAGGCATATTTTTTGGCATCCCATTCAGCCAACCACCCGTGGGAGAATTTAGATGGAAAAAACCAAGACAACCGGTAGAATTTCCTGGTCGACATTGGGATGCGACATACAAAAGACCAGCATGTATTCAGATATGCCACCAACCTGCTGAAGAATACAGTTGCCCGCCACCGGTAGCCATGTTTAAACTTAGGATCATAGAAATTGGCAATTTGCAGTATTTCGAGAAATTTATCGTGAAGTCAATGATTATTATTTTTCATTATGAGAAATATAAACTAGGTATGACGATATTTGAATGTTCCACAACAGCATAATCACTAAATTGACGTATTTGTCATGTTGAGCATTTTTATCAAAATGAAAATACGAATATCTTTTTAAGACACACATCTACTATAAAACAGAAATCGTATTTATAGACCGAACTCGACGAAGACTGTCTATATTTGAACATCTGGGTACCATCAAGAATTCTACGACTCGTTGATAGCGATGACGTAATTGGTGGCCAACACTACGTAGTTTCCGAAGAATATCAGAATGGTGATGATAACTCTTTGGCAGTTTTGTTATTCCTTCATGGAGGAAACTTTCTCAACGGTGCTGGATCCGCAACACTATACGATAACCGATATTTGGCAGATAAAGGGAACATTATTGGTATGACAATGAATTACAGGTTGGTTTACACACTTATATTACACGCCGTGCGGACGTAAAAATACAGGGTGGAGAATAGACTTGAAATAATTTAAGTCGATCTGTCAAGGGAAAAACCAATTATAATTCGAAACATTATGTTCTTTATTATGTAAAGTAAAATATTCGACATGTAGAACACCTGCAAATAAACGAGATAATATTATTTTACATGCTAGAATGGGTCCTCTTGGATTTCTTGTGCAAGGCGAAGGACAAGACGCCGCAGTCGGGAATTATGGCATATGGGATCAAATAAGAGCACTTGAATGGATTAAAGAGAACATTAAATATTTTGGAGGTAATCCAAACAAGGTGTGCTATATTTTTTGTAAATATTTATTAAAAAGAAGCACTTCCAATAAAAATTTGATAACCGTGAAACTGATTAATGTAACACTTTACAGTTTACCCTATTCAAATATTATCCATTTGGCACATCTTGTTTTACAGTTTTGTAGGTATATTATACGAAAATACTTTTCTAGTTCCCTCTAATTCAATCCCAATTCAACGTAACGACATAATTCAAATTTTTAAGGTCACAGTCTCCGGACAGAGTGCTGGTTGCGAGTCTATTGGAGTGCTAATGACGTCACCATACGTGGAAGACGGACTTTTTCATCAAACAATTATGGAAAGTAATCCATTCGGACTCCCATTTAGAACTTGGGAAAATGCGATGGAATTCGGTAGCAGATTTGCTGAAGCTGCTGGCTGTATTCGCGGGGATATGGAATGTTTAAGGAAGGCGTGAGTATTCGCAGTGTTTATAAAAACAAATATTTGTTGGATTAAGCTAATCAATTTAATAATAATACCATGTTTTTAACTTCGTATAATATTTTTATCCAACAATGGAGTCAGATTCTTATTTTGTTAAGTGACACCGAAACAATACTGAAAGGTTTCACGGAGTCTTCGTTAGAAGTTGTGGGATTCGACAAAATTTTGCTGATATTTCAACCATGGAGTCCTGTTATTGATGGAGATTTTCTGCCGGATCAACCCATAAACTCATTTGTTCAGGTAAAGTCATCATTCAGTAAATCAATGATTACGGGTTTGCCATCTATTTAAGTAGAATACAATGCATTTTTTACTGTAGTCACAACAGGCACCAAAACTGCCTCCGACGCATACAAAACGTATTTACTTTGACAACATGATAATGTTAATTGTAATGATAATTGTAATTACCTTCGAAGGTATAATTCGAATACAGAATTATACCTTCGAAGGGAATTGGAAAAAGACGACATCATACATAAAACATAAATTTATTTACTATGGTTGGCAATACCGCAACTTTACATGATTAACATTTTTCAGGGAAAAGCAAAACAGTTGCCATCCATAATAGGCGGAACAATTGAAGAATGTGTTCTTTACATTGCTCTGGCATTTCCAAGGCCAGTATCAAATCTTGCTTACAGAGCTGTGTTGAAAACTGTTCTGAAAGAAGATTATCGTCCCGTTATTCAATTCTTTCCGCCTACAGTAAGTTTTATCAAAATCAGTATTCACTAAAGTAAAATTTTAACAAGAAAAAGTAAATGATCCACAAAAGGATTTCTTCAAATTTTACGATATGCATAACTCATTTTTCATTAATTTAACCATTCCATTAACGTATAGTTTGTGAAATTCAAATCGTCAATCGCCATAAAAAACATATAGGCGAAGAAGATTAAAAACTTCGCATCATCCTTAATCATAATACAACAAATCTATAACAACATTTTTTATAATATATATCATAAGAACTTCGCATTGAATGCCAATCAGGACATGATGACAGACCGCGTGCTGGAATGTTACAAGAGAAACGAAAAAGGACTATACGCATAAGCGTATAGGTTTTAAAGTGACTGCACCGAGCGAAATATGAGAGGAACTAATAAACTATTAGGAACAAGGCACAAAACCCAATTTTTCAACAATATTACCTAAGACTGAGGAATATCTATTAATTTAATTCATTTCAGTGCAGACCAGTGGTGGATTTCACTTGTGACAACAGAGATCTCTTGAGTCAGATAGCAACAGAGTATTTATTTTTGTGCCCGATGAGGCATGTTTTAAATCATATGACAACGGACACTTACTTTTATATCTTTAATCAAACATGGTCGTTTTACGTGAGTATGATATATTTTATAATAGGGTATGTATATATAATAAATGATTATTTGTAACAAATATGGAAAAAATGAGTTCGATTCCTCATCACATACATAACTTAATGGCATAATACTACGTTTTCATATTGGCACATGTAGAAATTCATTTCAGAAAATCACTAACCAACGTACAGTAGACTTGAACTCGGAGCCCCATACAAATATATGTTTAAATCAGTGATTCCCAAACTTTTTTTGTACCATCGCCCCCCTACAGTAATTAATACAACCCCATCGCCCTCCCGGCACCACAAAAAAATGTTAAGTCAGAAACGAATATATTACATATCAAATAAACAAGAAGACAAATCATAGTTCTTAGTGTTTCTTGTTTTGATAGCAATGTGGTCACGGCTGAAAACCCCTTTTCCGATATATAAGCGGTCGGAAATCCAGGATCAATCCAATTCTCCTCAAAATTCGCCGGTTACTTGCCTGGTGACATGCACCAAAATACATCATGACGATCTTCTGTGAAATTCATCTTCGATTTCTCATCACACACAACGGTCTCCAGTCCGGTTACCTGACAATAAAATTAATCAGCCATTACTTGTTTCAGATTCATGGATGTGATAGTGGGGAAGCCGTAACAAACCATCGGCTACGCCATGGGTCGGCAACCTTTTATCGCTCGCGGTTAGGGTTGCAAGTCTTGGCGGGCCGCACATATTTTTTGAAAGTTAAAAAACGAAACAGCGCGCGAAGACTGCGCCAATTCGTGAACTCAACTCAGTCGTCTTATTAAAAGAAAAAATGACAAATGACATTTAATGTGACACTGTCCTGTTGCTGCATCACGCTTGCTTTTCGACATCGGCGGCACACTGAATGAAGCCAAAGTTGTAACATTTTTTAGATGAGCATCACTAAACCGAGTTCTCTGCTTGTTCTTTGTAATGTTCATTTTCAAAAATAATTGTTCGCACTTCGCACACATATATATGTACTTCCAAACAACGAAGTGAAATTTTTCGCATGGTTTGCCAAATTTTGATAGAGATTTTTGTTAAGAAGATACATTTTTATTAAAATCAAGCAGAGATTCATCTCTCGTTTAAAAATTAAGGATTTTATTTCCTCATTACATTGCATCTCAAGGAGCCCCATTTGAATATTTTCTGCGCCATCGAACCTCTGCAGGATCAACTATTTTGCGTGTTGCCTTTTGCAATCTACCTTGATCTGTTGCCTACGCAATCTACCTTAGGCCGAGGAGGAGTTCAGCAATCATCTCGCGTGTGGTTTTCGCCCACGCTGCCAATCCACCGCTGCCAATAAGTTCGTCTCTGTAGGCGCATTCTAATGAAATCGCCACAAGAATTTGTATTTTTATATTTCATTACCTTTGTAAATTTGATTATGTAATTGCATCCGGAGTAAATTTTTATCATTTATTTACGATTTATTCGAATTTGTCATACAATTAAGATCAAAGGCCTGCTACATTTTTAGTTGTAGGTGTTGGAAATTCCTCAAAAAATCTTGCCAAGTATCCATATGTATTATCGAAAAAGCGGAAATAAATATTCTCAAACTATAAATGTGACATAACTGCTCAAACATCAGTATCTAATTTACAATTTCCTCCAAAGGCGATTTGTCGCTCGCTTGAAATTAGAAAAAAAATCGGGCATTCTGATGCCAATGCTACATTGCAAATACATTTTACCACACTACTCTTTGATAGGGACAATAACTTTAGCAGCATGCAGAAGTTACTGTAGGATAGTTTGTCCGTCAAGACACAAGATATTTAGCAAGTTTATTTCTGAACTTTGGCAGCGGCGAAGTTTTCATTTGTTACCTAATAATATGCTTTATCAGGCTTGCCCAGACACAAATAATGTATGTGTATCACAGTGTAAATCGTATTTTGCGCACGTGCAGTACTGCATTCGTCCTGTTTTAAGACATATAACAGGCGCTGCATGAAGCTGGTTCGAGGCAAATTTTTGGGGTATGTTATTAAATTCACTTAATATCAGACGCGATCGACTTTTCGAGACGTGGATCGCGATCGACGTGTTGTCCACCCCTGCTATACATGATGCAGCGCTTCCCATCAAATCCATATTTTCCAATAGCAAAATTATTATATATATATATATATATATATATATGCACATTGTTGTCACTACAGTTACAATAATAAATGCTATGCAAAAACGCAGTAATGCGTATATGAATGGCATCATTTAGCTAGTTCTTCAACTGCACTTGTGAGTATAGTGACGGCAAAGAGCCATGGGATTGCTTCCTCTCTACCAGCAGTCAAACATTTCAAGTCGTTTTGTAAGCAGTCAAGGCTATAAACTGAAAATAAATGCTTGAATACAGGAACTTTGGGAGATTCCGATGTGTTTTGACGCAGTTTGTCACGGTGCCGAACTCCCATACGTTTTCAACATTGGAAATTTGACTGTCCACGACTACGATGCAGAAGAAAAAGTTCTGGCTGAACGAATGGGATTTTATTGGACGAATTTTGTCAAGTATGGGAATCCAAATGGTCCACCATCAAAAGTAAGTAAAATGAATAATTTGGAATAAATAATCAACTGATTTGGCATTATCGATGAAGCCAGTCATCGATATTTCCCAAACCTAATCATTTACCATTGATCATAACAGGCTAATAAAGACGCTCGATTAGGACAAATTGTAGATGGCAATAAGGTTGGGGCAATTCACTGGCCACAATTCCGAGAGTCGCAAGACCGTTTTAATGGAACTTATAAAGCGTTACAGATGAAAAAGACAGGAGACTACGTCATGGAAAATCCGTATAAGATAAATTGTGACTTTATGGACGAAGTCGATGCATACGGAGATCATTTTACATACAATTGATCTAGTCACGATGGATTTTTAAAATGTCAGTACATCTAATGCCTAATTTATCCCTGCAACTCCATCTATGACATCAGAAACCGCACTTTCGTTCTGTACAAACATAACATTACATCGCAATATCATATTAAATATTTTAATTCTGTTGTTTCTGGTTCAAGTCAGTATCTGTAAATAAACAATTGCTCTACCAACCTCTTTAAACATCTACTTAAACTCCCACCATTCTCATAAGTGATATCATTCTATATGATTGTCGAATCGGTATTATAAACGGTGACTTGAAAAATCTTTTGGTATCTTGTTGCTTGACATAATTTATTAAACAGAGACCGGAGACCAGATGGAAGATTGTTCCAAGCGTTTTAAATTTAGTCATTTTCGATTAGAAATAAAAGTTTAAATGTTCTCGCTTATTTCGTCGAATACCGCCACATGGCCAAACTCTGAAGTTCAGTAAAACAAAAGGCTCTATAAAGTTTTATGAAATAAAACATTAACCTTGGGTACACCTAAAATTCGTCTTTGGCCGCTGGTAGTGATTTTCATTCTTTTTAAACGATGTAAAACTTATACCTTTTTACGGAATTTCAAATGACAATTTCATATTGTCCGGAGTTAAACGATCTAATAACTTCCTACGTCTTTCGGTTTTAGCATGGAAAGAAAATATTGAAAATGCCACTCAGGTTGGAAAAGGACCAAACATATCTAAATCTAGGGCTACAAAAAAACGAAATGAAACTAAAAACATTTTATGTTCAGGCACTCAACAAAACGCCGAAATACGAATATGGGCGGCTTGTAACTTGTAAGTAGCTAGAAATAGTTATGACATTTTAATGTGATGCGTGGGCTGGCTCCGGTAATCACAAATCCTTCATTCGGAACTCAGTTACATTACATAGCAATAAATTAAAATAACCCTAAATATTAATACGTGCATCCATACAGAATACGCCAACTCAGCAAAGGTGTAATAGGCGTCAATATAAAAACGAGAAAATCTGGTCAGAGACCGAAGACTTATCGATCGAAAGTTAGGGGATCCCCCAAAACAGCGCTCTTACTCCCTAGTGACACCTTGAGTCCCATCCCTAATTAATTAGTAACTCGCTAATTATACGACATAATTTGCCCAAAATCAATAGGCTTCTGGTCCGAAATAAAATGGATGCACATGCAAAATCTGGAGCAGATTCAATCTCGTTTTCGTGAGATATCGCGTGCATCTAACAGACATACAGACAGACAAATACCTATCAACATACTTATCGATTTTAATCGATAATGAATACGTTCAATATACGGGTTTATTGTTTCCGGATCTGAGGATCACCAACAACCGTTATGCATTCATTATCTGCCACACAGCTTTATCTAATGAATCGCTTGTTTGAAGCAAGCTCAGCAGACACTTGAAGACAAATCATCCAGAAAATCAAACGCAAACGCAGAAAAAAGACTTCGGGTTTTCCCTTCATGACGAAGTTTAGGTAGCTGGAAGTTCTGTTTCTCTCTGACGTGTTTGATAAACAAATTAACAGTTTAAATTACATTCTCCACGGCCATCAAAAAATTTAATCACAGCAACATCAAAACTACAACCATTCAACGAAAAGTTGACGTTATCGAAAACCTCAGGGGAATCTGTAAAGTATTACTGAAATCATAAACACTTTATCTGTTACACATTAACTACGACTGTCACTTCAAAATTACCTTTCAGAGTTTGTTGTCAACAACTTCATATGGGTAGTTAATCTATTTGGAATCAATGAATCAAGCAGCCTTTGTGCAGTAGAAGACGGCAGCTCATTGATTTACGATTTAACGTAATGACCTGTCTTTTTAAACATTGTTTCCCAACTTAATAATTTCAATTTGAAGGACTCTAATTCAACACCGTTTACAACACAAAGACGTTAGTATATTCACAAAGTACTGGAAATTGCTCATTCAAATATTCCTCCAAACCAGGGTTGCTTTCATCAAAACTTTTACTTTTTCCGCGCAAGATTCTCTGCTGTATAAATCTCGTTTATGATGTTGTGTCATCAAAGATCACCAAGAGTTAGCTTGGGCCTGAAATTATATTACCTTGAGTAAACTATTCAGCAATGTTGTAGCAATTTTACGATATATATTAGTAAATAAAATAAAAAAATACGCATGTTCCGGGCACACTACCAATGTTACATCCTTCTTGAATATTTACACAATACTTCACTATCTTAAAGTTGATATACATTCATTAAAATTATTGCTTGGGACAAACTGATTGTGTTTTCATATTATCTTGGATGTTTACTCTTTATTTATCGAGTAGTTTCACATGACTACCACGCTTTCCAGAGTAATAAAACAAAATTCTTCCAGCTAATTAAACCAGAATTAAAGAAGTTATCATGAGTTCTGTAAATACCAATTTAGGGTAGTGCTTCCCAAGTAATGGCCCGCTATTCCAAGACGTTTTCAACCTAAGAACAGATTTAAATTTGGTTAAAGCTATCGACTACGCTTTTGTTTTAAAAAATCACTCCTTTCCGGAGCAAATTTGTTCCAGGGTAACAACTGATGTTTAAATTTTGACCAAGACACATATATTATGTATGATCTTTAAATATACCAGGCATATACATCGGGTAAGTCAATCATTTATTTATCTATTTACATTATGCCAGCCAACAATGTAGAACAGCACAAAAATTTACGATAACCGACGACATCGTTTGTATTAAACTACATTTTCTGATTAATTATAGTGTGCTTACGCCCTATGATTTATTGTTCTACACTTGTTTGCAAACAAAGTTTCAAGGACATCGATAATTAAGCGGTCGTTACACTTTGCAATCGTTTGATTTCTATGCTTACTTTTATATCAGGGAAAAGATCGAATTGGCGGGCATTGTAACTACTTACGATTTATAGTATTCGCAGTTCAGGCCATCTTAATGCAGATATGTTAGATAGATCATTTCACATACGTTACGATCTGTTAGGAAATATAACTGTATAGGCCAGTGTTCTTCAATAGGGTATACGGTATACCCAAATGGGTGACCGTACATTTGAACCCACGTACATTTGAACCCATGTGTATATATGCGGGTTCAATCTCTATGCGAGCGCTAAAACCCATGGGATAGGGTTAGTATGGGTTCAAATATCCGTAAAACAAAAAAAAATTCTATAGGTGCAATAGTATGCAGGTGCAATTGTCGTGGGTTCAAATGTACGTGGGTTCAAATGAACGAAGAACCACCCGAATGTATCGTAACATAATAAGTAAATAAAAAATTTGCGGCCCGCAGTGAAGTGCCAGTTTTGAATGGTGTGCGGCCCGCGAGACGAATTTTCAACTTACTTTGATTTAGCACGTGCGAGTAGTTCCAATTTCTTTGCGTTGCAAGGCCTATTATACCTGAGCTTTGCGAAGCGAACAACGCATTTGATTAAATCAATAAGTTAACCGATTCTTTGTACTAGAAAGCCTAAGTTGAATAAAAGCGTGTCCCGCAGTTTCACCCACTTATTTGTATCTGGCCCTTATGTATTAAAGGTTTCACACCCCTGTTTTAAACTGTAATATAATAGAAAATTCGGTACTCCGGAAGTATGCGCACCAAGATGTCGCATAATCTGAACCATAACATGGTACACAACCTGAGTTCAGGTTGTGCGCCATCTTGGTGCGCATACTTCAGGAGGTCCGAAAATTCAGTTGGAGAACAACAAATAGGGCAAGGTTGAAAGGATTTTTTTTAGCTGAAGTTGTTAGGTAAAATTCTTTTAGTGCAGGCGGTAAACGAAGGGACATTCTCAGCAGGTGAGTAAAAAGACTCAATCAAAAGTTTGTTAAAAATTGGCGACAGTTCACTATACAACGTCATATATATTATTTGAACCAAATACTTGAAAAATCCATTACCAAAGATTAAATAAATGCAAGTAAATAATTTTCTCAGCAACCCGACATTTTTCTAAGAAATACAAAAGCCTCTCCTTAGCCTCTATTTGATACAATTTTATAGTTACATTGAACAAGAGCCTACGTCGACATGCTTTTTTTATTATTTTCTATCTACCAATTTCTACTATTTTAAATATAATTTACTATGATCTAAGTACGAATTATTCAAATTGACTGAAATTAACATGCAAAAAAGTGTCATATTTGGCTCACTAGCGGTCGGCGCAATCGTTCTTGTGGGAGTTACTGTCACACTAGTTATAACATTACAAGATGTAACTTTAGCACCGCAATTGGACAAGGTGGTTGTTACAGGTAAGTCTGCAATTTACCGATCATTTTTAACATGCCGTGTTGCAATGAGAAATGTAGTCTTGTACGATTTAGTTATAGATGCATATTTTGAAAAATATCTAATACACCAATTTTGATTCAAATCTCAAATTAGTAAAAATGCATGCATTATTATCAGAATTGTTTATATAAATTTATAAGCTATGTATGGATCGGCAATCTGATTCAAATTTTAGCAACATTGCTAAAAGATTAATGTCTCTCTTATTTCGTCAATTTTCATCCACATTCGAATAACGTTACAAAACAATGCAGTATCGTAAACGACGACTCCGAACCAAAACTTACGCAGAGATAGGCTACTTACCTTTTCTTAAATCTGAATACTATATAATTATTGACTCAAGTAAATAAGTAGGCATTAGGTATAAGAAGTTAAAAATGTTTGCATCATTATCAGCCACACAGGGAAGTTTAACAGGAGAAGTAATTCCTGAAGCAGGCATGTTTTTTGGCATCCCATTCAGCCAGCCACCCGTGGGAGAATTCAGATGGAAAAAACCAAGACAACCGGTGAATTTTACTGATGGTCATTGGGATGCGACTTACAAAAGACCAGCATGTATTCAGATATGCCACCAACCCGCTGAAGAATACAGTTGCCCGCCACCGGTAAACGTTTTACCTTATTAGAGTCAGAAAACTGTTCGATATTATATCTTTTGAAAAAGGAAACGAGATATATACTCTGGTGTCTCAAAAATGTCGTTTCCCACTTGACCCACGTGTCCCATCTGCCGCCCCAATTGTCCCAAATATACTTGCCTGTGACTACAATTTTATAGATTACGCAAAACGAACACCGCAATTCCTCTCGCCTGTGCGCAACAAAATGTCTGCGGAAACTGCCATAATTTGTTTAATGAAAGTGTTGAGGCGCAACTTTGCACGCGTACTAAGTTGCAAAGCAATTACTTCAATTTAAAATGTTAGCATTGATTCCAATGACACGTCATTTACTAGAATTACCAATAACATTTTCTTATGTTCTAGAATACGTGTTCGTCAAGCGGAAATAATGAACATTGTAAATATAGTTCGCTATATTTATCGCTGTAAATATAGACAACTATTTTATCTTGTTTTGTCTTACAATCGAGATGATAATTAAATAATATCGAAATATGACTATCGGAAAATCGGCAATAATTTAATCAGGTATATATATAACTCACCTATAGTATACGCCAATTTTCACAATCTTTGCCAAGTAGGACACGTGGGGAAAGGGAGACACGTGGAGCAAGCGGGACATGACATTTTCGAGACACCGTATATACTGACATTGAAATTCTGCAAATGCAGTTATTACAATATGCCGAATAGACATGCCGAGCTTGGTTTTTTCAAATTCATATGTTCTGATATCAATACAAAATCAGTAGGTCCTGCATCAACAATAAAACGGAACTCGTATTTATAGAACGAAATTGACGAAGACTGTCTATATTTAAACATCTGGGTACCGTCAAGAATTCTACGACTCGTTGATAGCGACAACGTAATTGGTGGCCAACACTACGTAGTTTCTGAAGAATATCAGAATGGTGACGATAACTCGTTGGCAGTTTTGTTATTCCTTCATGGAGGAAACTTTCTTAACGGCGCTGGATCCGCAACATTATACGATAACAGATATTTGGCAGATCAGGGGAACATTATCGGTATTACAATGAATTACAGGTTAGTTTACACGCCCGAGTCAATGTCAAATGTGCGTTCATAGAATTTTTATTACCAAAAAGTTGCACATACGACTTGAAATCATTCAAAACACACAACACTGCCGTAAAAAAAAGCTCAGTCGATCGCTATTTTGTGAATTCATCTTGTGAAAATTTGTTTGCACGTATATTTATTATAGTTATTGGCGAAATGTTTGCTTGTAAATTTCTGTTTCTATTTTGCACAGAATGGGCCCGCTTGGATTTCTTGTGCAAGGCGAGGGAGAAGACGCCGCGATCGGTAACTATGGCATATGGGATCAAATAAGAGCACTTGAATGGATTAAAGAAAACATTAAATATTTTGGAGGAAATCCAAACAAGGTGTTAAATATATTGTAAATGTGTATTGAATAAAGCACTTAAATTCAGTATTTTGTTGAACTAGTTGAGTTTCATCTAGATATACAAAATTACTACATTGCTAGCTTCCATGAGATCATTTTGTAAGATATGAAAATAGTTTTCTCTTTTGCCTCAAATGTATACTCATTCATTTTTTTGCAGGTGACAGTTTCCGGACAGAGTGCCGGTTGCGAGTCTATTGGAGTGCTAATGACGTCACCACAAGTTGAAGACGGACTTTTTCATCAAACTATTATGGAAAGTAATCCATTCGGGCTCCCATTTAGAACTTGGGAAAATGCGATGGAATTTGGTAGCAGATTTGCTGAAGCTGCTGGCTGTATTCGCGGTGATATGGAATGTTTAAGGAAGGCGTGAGTATTTACAAAAATATAAAAACAAAACGATTGTCGTGACCTGATGACTAAATTATTATCAATATAAAGTTTTAAACAAAACCTGATTATGACGTGTTGTTCACTAAAAGCAAGGTCACCATCGGGTGGCGAAATTATTATGTTCATGACGAGTCATGAATAAGTTCTCGGAATGATACATATACTTCCGTCTTAATTTTTTATTTTGAGTATATTTCCTTCCAATTAGAACAAATGGAATCATGCGTACTGGCCAGCTATGGCTTAGCCTTGGATGACTAGTCTAGTAAGATTAAATCATCTCGTGGAATTTTTGATGACGATAAACCTCAATTTCATGCAAAAGTGCGTAGCCTACTCTGGGTCCGTCTACAGTCATTACTAGTTGAATGAGATATATACATAATGTGTTTAGTGACACAGAAACTATACTGAAAGGCTTCGCAGCATCTTCATTAGAAGTTGTGGGATTTGACAAAATTTTGCTGATATTTCAACCATGGAGTCCTGTGATTGACGGAGAATTTCTTCCGGATCAGCCCATAAATCTTTTTGTACAGGTAATGATTATTGTTCGATCAATCAATGATCCATCTCAAAGAGCAAATTAGCAGACACAAGTAGAATAAATTTTCACTGTTATGCCGCATAGACCACCGGCGTCCAACCCCACAGGAAGAAATCGTGCGGCCCACTTGAAGTTTTTATATAAATACGGACATATAAACATAAAATTTAGCATAAAAATTAAGCGCCACAGCCCACAGAACATTATTTTACAGAGGGCCACCCAAGCGTGCAACATCTGTGGCGATACAATAAGTCTTCTACCCATTGTGAAGTCATCAGGGTTGAAGTCACATACCGGTACTTTGTTTTATCGATGGTTGTTGAACCACAAAAACAAATCCACCGGTATATCTTAAACAAAAAAGATGAAACTTGAGGATGAAAATCGGAAATATCAAATGTATTGGGAAGAGTTGTGAGACAACGATGTATGCGCCTCCTAATATGCCGTAAATCTGTTTCGAGCTTGAAGTTTTATAAGTTGAAAATTATGAAGTCGAAGCAAAGGAGTACGCTGACTAACGAAAATTTGCCAAGCCAGTTACATTGTGCAGTATAACAACGTTGATATTAAACATCAATGACAATCAGTGACTAGGCTTTTTAATCACGCTTCTGATAAACTTCACAAAAAAAAAACACAATTTATTCATCAGTTATACGTTGAGAAAAGAACCTGATATTTCTTCCCTCTTCCATATTGTTTGACGTGTATATATATTCCCATTTGAATAAACTTTATAAAACATGTTTCAGGGCAAAGCCAAACAGCTACCATCCATAATAGGCGGGACAATTGAGGAAGCTGTTTTATATGTTGCTCTAGCATTCCCGAGACCGGTATCCAATATGGCTTACAGAGGTGTCTTGAAAACTGTTATGAAAGAAGATTATCAGCCGTTTATCAACTATTTTCCTCCTACGGTAAGTTTTTCAAATTAAATATTGGAAATCATCATTTTAGCTCAAAAACTTCGCAGGGAAATTCTAAAACATTTTATGAGTAAAGTTCTTTTTATTTCATTTATCATTCATATCAATCTGACGGCAATTTTAGAAATAACGAAATTCAATTCGTGAAATTAAAGTCGTGATTCGGGATAAAATAAAACAGTATAATCGACAGCAAGAACGGTAAATAAGCTCTTAGTCGCTTTTTCGCCTCGTGTACGACATATATGTAGTATGCGACACATAATAGCCGACTATCGACTATTAAGACATACACGCAATGTTCACGCAAACTTCAATTTTAATACATTTCAGTGCAGACCATTGGTGGATTTTACGTGTGACAACAGAGATATCTTGAGCCAGATTGGAACAGAGTTTCTATTTTTGTGCCCAATGCGCCAAGTTTTGAATTACATGGAAACGAACACCTATTTTTATATCTTCAATCAAACATGGTCATTTTACGTGAGTACAATATGTTTCTATTATGGGTTGTAGATATGTATATATTAAATTGGCGAAGATTCAAATAATTTTGCACATAGCCTACTATAGGTATGTTAAACTGCGTTTACTATATGCAGACAATGCAGTCACTGCAATTTCTTTAATGAAGGCACTATCTAAATTTATCAAATACTTAGTTTGTTCAAAGATTTCAGTTTATAGTACCTTAACACAAAATAATCATTAATAAATGCAATATTCGAAGTTCACGGACAATGGGTGCAGAAATTTGAAACGGATTATAAATATATTGTTTCAATATATATATATATATATATATATTGGCTTACTACTCTTCGACTCCAGTTAAAAAATTTAAGCCATGTTTTGAACCCCTATTAAGGTTAAAAATCATCTAAACATGAAACTGATAATAAACCCCATAAATACAGGAACTTTGGGAGATCCCGATGTGTTTTGACGCCGTTTGTCACGCCGCCGAACTTCCGTACGTTTTCAACGTTGCCAACTTGACTGTTCACGACTACGATGCAGAAGAAAAAGTTCTCTCTGAAAGAATGGGATTTTATTGGACGAATTTTGTCAAATATGGGAATCCAAATGGTCAACCGTCAAAAGTAAGTGAAGTTAACAATGTGGCATTTTTACATAGACTTTTGGCTTAATCAGTCTATCGGTTTATTCATTTGATGGTTGTGATTATTGAGAGGTTGATACTATGTTTCTAGAATTCACTAATGTTCTTTTGTGTTGTTAGAGCGGGACAGTTTGTAAAAAATGTGATTCGTTCATCGCGCAAAGCTCATGTATATAGCATACAAATTGGAAAGGGCCACATCGGGATGTTGGGGAGACGATAAGCTTTGTATGGATTTATGAAGAACAAATAGCAAAACCAAAATACCATTATGGTCTTGGGACTTCAGATGAAACACGCCTCAACAAACAGGCTACTGCGTAAATTGTTCAAGTAGTCATTTGTTAGTCAAGCTTAATGGGACGATTAAAACTGGTATTGAGTATCCCAGCTATATGCAATAAATTTCCTACATAGCATATCGTCACGCTAATAACTGAATTGCGTAAGTCATTTTTAGCAGTTTTGAGAAAAACGTAAAAAACTTCCTAATGATATTGTTATGCCATTGAGAGTCAATAATTTGTCATAATTCAATTTTATGATCGTAGCCGGATTTAAGTTAATTTGTATGGCGCAGTTAAGTGACGTCATAATGGCGCACAGTGACTTAAGCAGAAATGTGTCTATGACTTGGGGACATACGCAATTTTGCAACTTTACTATATGCACCAGTTCTGAGAACTAAAAATTTCAAAAAAAATGTAATTCTCAATATCTACAATGCTCAATCCCCAAAATAGCTAATTATTTTCAATTACATTATTTTTTATGTTTAAAAATATATATTTAATCAATATAACACGTTCTGCACACCCACCGGAATAAGACTAAGATTAAATATAAAGAATAAAACAGCAATGCACCCAATATAAAAGCCAATCAAAATGAATTGGACTCGGACAGTGAATATCACAAGTGCACGCCTTCCTATACTGTAGTATAAAATCCAATTAATACGCGCTAAGCTATAATCCGAAATGCAAAAACTCGAAAATACTTCGACGAGGTTATTTTGTATTTGTGACGTCATAATAGTCGTGCGGTACCAATGATAATTCATTATGACGAAACAATTGCACAAATGTGCATGTCATACTAAATCTCCATTTTAATGAGTCCCGGAATTCTCAAAATAAAATCTGAGTTAACAGACAGGTGCGCAGCATCACTTGAATACCTATTTTATGAAAAACTCAAAATCGTCAAAATTGACTTACGCAATTTGGTTATTAGCGTGACGATATGCTATAACTCTGCCAAATTCTTGACGATATTCATATGTAACTTTTATGTGAATCATTGTATTTAGTGAAGACCACGTGTACATAGCAGCACTGACTGGTTTTATTTGTGAAAAATCCATAATTATCAGGCAAATTTACGAAAGGGTCAGAGCAAATGCTGGAGGCCACTAATTGTCGTTTATCGGAATGAACGCCTTATTCTAATGAAAACGTAACTTCAGATTTTATACGTTTATGAAATAATACAATAGACAAACAAATTCGTCTTCTATACAAATTTACTGAAAATCAATATTGCACTAATCGAAGGTTATCAATATTTGCCATTAGAAATATTATGGAAATTTGATAACAAACCAAAGAGATATGAGATAATATCACGGAGATATCTAGGTAAATAAAGTGTTAATCATCCCCATCGTGAGTGGCGACTAAATAAATTTATATTACGTGCGTACCCCTTGATTATATATATCTTCAATAACAACACGGGCCCAATTTCTTGCCATTCAGTCGTTTGAGGTATTTCAATAAAAGGGACATGAAAAACATTGCCCTAATGATATAGATTTTTAAAAAGAATTGTTTATAATAACTCGATCTAAACATCATCACAGACTGAAAAAGACGCGCGATTGGGACAAATTGTAGACGGCGATAAAGTTGGGGCAATTCACTGGCCGAAATACCGGGAGACAGAAGACATCGACAGTGGTACTTATAAAGCGTTGCAGATGACAAAAACTGGAGATTTCGTCATGGAAAATCCGTACAAGGCAAACTGTGACTTTATGGACGAACTCGACTCTTACGGAGAACATTTTACGTATGATTAATCTAGCCAAAACCGTTGTACATCAAAATGCGAATTTTTTTCTCTGTAAAAATCTAATTATAGCATCATCTGTTGCTCAATCACCACTCTTTTCATTCATTCTCTGTTAGATTATCACGCATGGTTACAAATTAACGTTTGTGAAGTCTTGGTATCAGAGAAATAATTTGCCGTCTGAGAAAGTTTGATTAAGATGCAGTAATAGCAGAGTGCCGTAATTTAGGGCAGAGACGACCATAATCCTGGTTGTCAATACTTTTGACAGTGCTGTCAGCTTGACTATTTTGAAGTAAAATGATGATTGGGACAATGTAAACCAGTCTATAATAATGTAAAATGTAAATACGTTTTGAAAATTGAAAACCAATTGAAAATTATGTTTTAATAACAATCTTGGACGCTATCGGCACGCTCTTTGGACGCTCTACATATAATGGATCATGTTCCTTCAACTTAATTCATTTTCTTTTGAAGAAGTAATGCATACATACTAGAATCATACAACAACATTAATTTCCACCACATTATTCTAACTCAGTGGTTTTCAAACTTTATGTGCCTGCGGTCCCTCTATGCTTCTCTGAAGTAATCGCGGACTCCCACAATTTTCAAGCCAAAAACAAAATGGAAAAACATAGAATATAGAGCTATTCGGACAATATTTTAATTAGCTGCTATCCTCACGTACGCAACACAAATAGCTTCCTAATTTACCTCATGTGATCTTGCGCATCAAGTTCATTCCTTGCTTTCGTATTAATTTGAACAAGTATAGAAAACCCATGTCCACATAAAGACGTGGAATACTAATTTTAAATGCAGTGACGTTATCCTCACAACTACGGTACTTGTTTTTGTGCGATATATTCGTGAAAATGATATATATCAAAACTGAATTTTTGTTTTGCACTCCTTAAACTACAGCAAAAAGTGCAGATGTAATGGGTAAAAGGCAACATTTTTTGCCTTTATCGTATTTCCGCTAGCCATTGCTGCTAATAGAATGAATGTGAAAGTTAACAATACTGATAGTCTGACGAGATCGCTAAAATGCAGTCACAGATAAAGGTACGCTGCGAATTTAATTATGAAGACGTCATCACATATAGAAATTTAAAGTGAAAAACGAATTCCATAAAGCACACAGCATTTTTTTGAATAAGTCCAAGTAATAGCCTTCTAGCGACAACAACAATTATAAACCACTGAAAGTTTTTGAAACATTTGATCTTGTGGTAGTATAGTTAAACAGAAAAGCGATTTTTCTCACAACAAGACGAAAATGCAAAATGACAACGTTTGCCCATAATGCAAAAACTAAAGACCTTCGCTGATATTTCTTCGTGGACCCCAGTTTGAAAACCACTGTAACCCGTTTACGTTTTATTGTGATTTCCCCCGCCTCTCCCTAATATGAAGTTACCTGAGAATTCATCAGTTTGATTACCTTTTTCCTTTGCCAGTTACCTTCAGTCATCTTAATAACACCAGCAAATATGACAGAAGTTCACCGCATGGTCGAATCGCCCTTTCCTTGCAACGCCGAAACAATTTTACTTCGGTTTAATTTTTACTGTACTTATAACGTTGTTACCCTATCATGACGTTCTCATACGATGTTATGACGTGATACGCATTCGTTGGAGGTTGTCTTCAAACGAGCAGAAAACGAGCGTTGGAGGTTGCAGAAACGAGTGCTTCACATCTGAGAAACGCAAATGAAGTTATTACGAGGATAGAAAATAAATTTTCAACGTTTCGGCCTAGTAAGGACCAATGTGATATTTGTGGGGGATTTTCGCATGGAAATATCGACGACGGGGAGTATAGGGCTCACGTAATATCAAAAGATGTGACGAGAGCTGAAAAATGCCGACAAAGATTCAGCTAATGAGAGCAGATCCGTTTGGACCAGAGTTGGATCAATTACATTAATTCAGTTCAATCACGAATACAATAACTCCCCTAAATGTTTCAATTACATTACAGTTACTCCACGCAAAAAATATCAAATTACAATTACATTCACAATTATAACTTTTTGGTTCTTATTTACATTTTCCCTTGCTCAAAAACTGTTGGATTGCACCTGATGAAGATTAGGCTGCAAAAGGTTTCTGAACCCAATAAATTTCTTCTTGCCGTATAAAAGTTACCCGCAATTGAAAAAACTCTTTCTGACGGGGCTGATGTTGCTATTACTCCCAATAATTCTTGGCTAAAGAAGCAAGCGTGGGAAATTCTTCTTCCAATACGTTAATGGGTCTGCATCAAATTGCAATTTTTCCCCCCCAAATAGCTATCTACTTCACTTTCTGATTTTCTTGGTCTTTTCTTTTTTAAATCTTCTGCTGGCTATGATCAACCTTAGCCTTCATCGTGTTTTCCTGGTTTTTCTTGTGAAGTTTATGTATTTAGGAAATATATAGATGGGGAGAACATATCTTCAAGTGCGTGATCAAGTTTGACGAAGCCTTGGTTGAGAACTTAAGTTTCTTTTTGCAGTTGTCACAGCATGCCTCAGTGCTACTCAAAGATTTAAAAAAACTCTGACAATGGAGCAGGAAGTGGTTCAACACAGGTTTCGGAAGCGTTTGTTTCATGTTCATTCATTTCCAAAATACTAAGATTTAGTCTACTAATTGAAAGTGTAATTAAGCCAACATTTTAGCAAATTACAGTTACGATTACACAGAATGAAAATGCCCCCATTACATTACAATTACAAGAAAAACTGGGATTAATTACATCCATTACAATTACCAATTAATCCAACTCTGGTTTAGACTATGGACTTACGGGCAGTCCTGATTCTTCCTAAAACCCACGCCAGCTCGGTGTCTTATTAAACCAAACTTCAGATGCATAATTTTACTTTTTCTAATTTGGGAACAAAGGAAGGAATCTGCTATCCATGGGAAGAGCACGAAAGCGGTTTAGGTAGTGAAGTGTTTGCTTCGCTACATTTCTTTCATTTCCATCAATATGATAGCGATCATCTTTCAATAAAAGAACTAGTGATATGGAGTGACGGTTGTTGGTACCAAAGCCGTAATGCAATCGTCGGACATGCATATTTACATTTGGCACGGAAACAAAATTAAAATAACGCAGACATTTTGACGACTGGACACACTCAGATGGAAGTGGATTCAATGCATTCCGTGATTGAGAAAAAAATTGTGGCCTACATTATTACGTCACGTGATTATCACGTAATCCTGCAGTGTCAAAGGTCTCGGCCATTTCCATACCAGGTCAAGCCAGTACAACATCAGGATTTTAAGAAAATGACGGGGCAATGAGTTGCAGTACACGCCCTGGAAGTAAAGCACGTGGTCCAAAGGTGCATGATCTCCGAGCAATACAGTATACTTCCACTATTCACTTTAAATCTAGATTTTTGTATTTGTGTTTTTGTATATATATTTTGGAAATTACTACTGCGCAGAATTCATAAAACTGAAATATCATTCCAGTGGATAAATTTGTTTCCAGGTCAACTTAAGATAAGCTATAGAAAATTTTGTGACACACAAGAAATGAAATGAGTGCTGCCAAATTAAGCACATCGCTTTTATGACGAAATTTCACACTATTCATTATAAATATCTATTTTCATGAAACAGAAATGCGAAGTTATGTTAGTTGGTGCTGAGGGTGTGTTTTTCAATAAATTCTTCATCGTTTGTTGAATTGCATAGCGTGTTACATTGACAAGGTAAAAGTTGTGGGAAATAAAGAATCGAGTCGTATTTCAATGTCGTACATTCAGCGCTCGAAACAGCGCTTCCCAAATGTCTGACATCGTCACAGTGATCATTATGACGTCACATGCCTGGGTCACGAAGATTAATTTGAATCCAGTTACGACTAAAAAACGAACCATGGAAAATTATCTACTCTCTATGACAAAACAATACCAATTGGGAGTTTTTCTCAAAATTGCTAAAAATAAGTTACGCAATTTGATTTGAAGAAAATGTAAAGAAAAGGAATGTTTTGCGTAGCAACTTATGTTACGGTAAGTACTGTGCTCACAAAACAGTGTCTCTTTCACGAATGATATTTTTCCGCAAACAACACCAATCACAAGTAGAAGTGGGAAAACCAGTGAATGATTTTCATTGAAAAAAGCAAACTTTGGGGTAAACAAATGGCCACATGAAGAGAAAATAATCAAAAAAGTTGGGCAAATTTTTAAATTCAAGTATTTTTTTTTAAGTAGGTAAAGAAAAGAACAATTTTTTAAAAATTTGAATAAAACGCATAATATTAACCATTTATAAAATTATTCAACACAGCGTTAAATGATAAAATCATCTACACTTTATGCTTTTGCACATGAGAATAGTTTCAAATTGACGAACTTCTATTTGGCGCGGCGGTGTGGCTCAACGGGCTAAGCGTTAGGAATACGCTCGCCACCGCACCTCTAATTACTCTGCGTGGGTTCGCAGGTTCGAATCCCATGCAGGGATGGTTATGTGCGAGAGGATTGCTGGACTCCTCGCCGTCGTTGGGTGGTTCACGTAACGGCTTCCTCCACCACCAAGTCCATGTTTCCGAAAACAAACAATACAGTAAAAACTAATCCCATACCAGACTCGGAATGATAACCGGACGAGAGGCCGCGGTTCGCCATATGGATAAGCCGTCTTATCGGCTTTCCTCTCCCCCGGGATAAATATGTAAATCCTATCCTATCCTATTTCAAAGATGGCGAGTACAATACCAAGCGAAGATTGTGAAACGGTGCCGATAGTACTGTCTGAAACGCTAAAAGATTTTGCAACCTGGATTTTGACAAACGATTGTAATTTTTTTCATTTACTCCAGGTTCATTGCCGTCTAAATTAGCATATAATCAGACTAATGACCAGGACATGACAATGACTCGTTGACTCAAACACATTAAAAAAAAATCTGTATAAAAAAAAGAGTCGAAAAAAATGAACACAAAAAACTTTGAAGAATGTAGAACTTCAAAAAGATCGTCAAAACGCAAAACTTTTAAACAGTTGGATTCAAACTTGAAAAAGATGACATTCATTGTTTTCATTCATTTCTATAAATTTTAGTGTGAGATTAATATCATTGATTTTAAATTTGAAAAAAAGTCATTGGTTCCTTAAGAAATTAGTAAAATAAATATTGTCAAACTTTGCTCGTAATAAATATCAATAGAATGTGTCATTTTTATATTTGTTTCAAATATTTATCATTATGGGATATGTTCGAAGCACTCAAGTCCGGCATTTTGATTTCCCTGACTGGACTGTATTGTTCATTTGAAATTATGCTATTAATCATTTTATTAATCCGAATACATTGCTGCGAAGCATTCATAAACAATAAAGGCCTATGGTTTGTTATGTATCCCTGTATAAATGAAATTAAAAACAGTTGTTTATAAAATATAAATGAAATGCAACCAACATTTTAAAAACAGCATATTATGCTATACTGAAGCATTGATGGAAGGATTGAAAACGAATTGACTAATATTTATAGCTATTTTGTTACAGCAATTGTTTTGTCACAATTCCATAAAACATTAAGGGAATGTTGTCGAAACACTGCAGAGTTATCCAGAATGTAGACAGATCTGTATGTATTAGTTCGAATCGCACATTGCTGCTTAATATTTGAATCCATTTTAACAATCCAATCACCTTTCCAATCACCATGTTCTTTTTCATTATATGGTTTTATAGGTCTTGCTACCACAACCTCATATCGACCGGTGTGCAGACTCCAACATAAAATAAATTCTGCTTGTTGTAAAGTTGATCCAACATTTTCTGTACTTGATACGATCTCCGATATTGTTTTGTTTCTGTGTTTTGCTACATTAAGTAAGGCCACTATGTGAATAACAACTGATTTTGTGTCACTGCAAACATCCATAACGTTGGCTTCGTAGTCAACAAGATAGCCAAATTTATAGGTCATATAACATCTTGTGCGCAAAATATCAAAGATAACATGTTCTAAATCAAGCACTAAATGCTGACTGAAAGCTTGAACAAGCCCCAGACCTTTCTTAACTGGATGCAAAACCTCTCCTCCCGAGCCTTGACAAAACATAGAACAGTAAAATAAGTTGTTTTCACTGGCCGACAAAGGATCATCTATATTTTCTAAGGGTATCGAGCCATACAAGCATTCAGAAAATGAAACCAGTCCATCAGAATTCTTACCACCATCAATGTTTTTATTGCTTGACTGAAAATGATTAGAATCTGTCGAACAATGGATGCTGCTACTGCATTCACTGGGAGTAGGACTCGGTGTAACAAAATTCAATTCCGATCGAGGTAACTCTAAGTTATTCTGACTTTTGTTTATGTTGGAAATGCCTAAGATGGTAGACTTAGTTGATGGAGACAAAAATGTAGTTTTGGACGTTTTTATTGCAGGACTTGCACTAGAATTCACACAGTTGTCCAAATCACTCACATGCATAGAAGATGAGAAGGATAAAGAATATTTTGCAGAATCACCATATTCTGAGTATTTGGCACAGTCGCAATCACAGTTATTGAAATGTGAGGTAACTTTGGCTTGGTTGTTCAAGTATGGCTTGCATGAACATTTTGAATAGTTTGGTTTAGTTGGTTGCTTTTCAAGACTGCTCCCACAACATCCATCAGCCAGACGTTTTACATCTGTGCGAGAAGATTTTGTATCAGTTATTCGCGATTTCTTGCCAAGCACAATGCTTTTGGGCTCTGGATCAAAATAGGGATCACTGCTAAGTGACATTTCAAACTCTAACTGTTGACATTGCGTAGTAACAGATCTGCAACAAGTACGTTTTGCAATATTTTCCTTATTTTCTACTTTTGCAATGTGAAGTGAAATACGTTCAAAACTGTCAGAATCATCGCTGTCAATATCATAAACAGATGTCTTGATAAGTCTGTTTGCTGATGGTGAAGAATTTTCATGTGGCACAGACAAAGCTGATTTGGCTGACAAAAGTTTGTCAGGTGGAACAGACCTTTCTGGTCTGGCATAAATTTTAAGTTCATTTTGAAGTTTGCATTGCTTTTCTTTTGATTCAAATCGTCCAGGTTCACTATTGGTAAAGGTGTCTTCGGTGAGTATTACATTATCAACAACTTCAGTCAACTCATTGTCTGTTATGCTGTCTTCACAAGCTGCTCTTTTTATTGAACTTAGTGGTAAAAGCTCAACATCTAAATCTTCTGAAACAATCCCAGTGCTAATTACAGCAATTGAATGGCCAATGTTCAAAATCATGATCCCGTCAATTTTCAAGCCGCTCGTGTTTAAAACACCAAGTTGTGATGCCCCAGAAGCTTGTTTGAAATGCATAGCAAAGCCATGCTCTGTGCATCGATTATGACTCATTACATCAGTCTGTTCTTCAATTTCGCTATTTGAGTTAGTACAGCGAAAATTGCATAGCTTGCATGGTTCGGTGGGAGGAACAGCAACAATAGAGATGTAACAACTCTCCGAGAATTTCCTCCAACCATAGACAATTACTTGTGACTTCAAATTCGGCCACTCTGCATAGCACAAATACAGAGAGTATTCAATTTCCTCATTTGAAAAGAGACGAACTGATCCAATCTTTGATGCTTTCATTCCAGGGTTAAAAAGCCACCAATGCAATGTATAAATATGTGAAAGAAATCCAGTATGACTGGCTTCTTCTATTCTTTCAGTGTATGAAATCAGAAATCTGTCACAGCTACTGAATCCCAAGAATATATGGGCTTCATCATGCAATGTTACATCATCCACCAAAGATGTCAAAGGCATAGCTAGACGCTTTGGAAGACGTGTGAAAACTTTCTTTTTGAAATTATCATGTCGAGACCTACGGCTCATGTTACAGACCCCAAATATTTCCCTATTTCGCAGTCTTCCTGCCGCTGTTGACCAGATATTTTGCTTACTGAATCGACACTTATTTTGTCCACCATTCTCATGTGGCAAATGCTGGTTCATTAGAGGACTTAAATTATGAAGTAGGCAGGTAGATATTTCAGTGCTTACAAATTCCTGGAATTGACAAATTGTTAATTAAACGAATTACTGTATAATGTACATACAGTACAGACATACAGAATGGCAAACTTCCGAGTTTATCCTACCACAAGTAATAAGGGTTTAATAACTTAGTGAACATTGCAGCATTGACACTTCCCTGTTAGAGCAGGATATTGCCGATACCAGTACACTAGTGGATGGTTGTGTACAAAGGGATTGAAGAGCTGTTTTGTGTAGACTATACAGGTATAATGACCCTTACAGCCTTAGCATAGAATTTACAGATTCATCCCGGGGGAGAGGAAAGTCGACATACAGCCATATGGCGAACCACAGCCTCTTGTCTGGTTATCATTCTGTCATTCCATGGAGCATGGACTTGACAATGAAGGAAGCTGTAACCGACAAGCGGTTGCGTGAGTGGTGGCTAGTCATAAACATGTGCATTTATTTATAAAGTTACCGGCACCGTACAGATACATGATTTAACGCAAGTTCCTAAGGGAGGCGGACAACTCGACTACACGGACAACTCACCAGAGACAACTCGACTACCTAGAGGCCTGGTGAGTTGTCCGTCTTTTGACATTTTCTACGGTGGTGTTTTAGGTCTATAGAAATGCGTTTTTGATATTTTTAGTGCTCAAGTGTTGAGAAAACACATAAATATGCTCTAGAAAGCATTTTTATTTGTATAAGTGGCTTATTTTGATCATGTTGTACGAATACAAATACAGTCTACAGACGAAATTGGAGTAACGTTAGCGAAGTTAGACTGTTGACTTATAGGACTGTGTTCGTTTAATTTTTTGAACTTTATTGGTATTAAATGTTTTGAATGAGCACCTTTAAATATATTAAAACCTTTATACTTCACAGTAACACTTAAATATTTATGAATGTGAGCTCAGTAGTCTATGGTTGCAGTAGTCTGCAGTCGCCCGACAGGCCGTCAACTCACCAGTCGAGCAAACGCTCTGCGACGTGACGTCATCGATGCTCGAGGTGAAGACAACTTGACTACCGAGCAACGAGAGGCAGACAACTCACTAGTCGAGCTATCGCTCTGCGATATCGATGCTCGAGGAGAAGACCTTGCTTTGCAAAACAAGAGATGCTAACTCAAGAGTTGCATAGCATTTACTTAGTGCCGACTGATATTAGTTGTAAGCCAACTCACCACGGCAAGGTTTCAGTCATAGAGTTGGAATTTCTTTTTGCAGAATAAAACCAGGAACAGATAGGCACTGTCGCTGCGCCTGGCAAAGAAACTGGGCCGAAGAATGGATAGAAGATGTTTACTTTTTGTCACGATTAATGAATTTAATATGATGTTTGAATACTAAACGTTATGGGGGAATTTAATGGATGGAAGGTTTTGTTTTCCTTTTCGTTACGAATAATGAATTTTATTTGAATACTAAACGTTATGGGAAATTTGCTGCGTTACATACTTACTCTTTGCAATACTGCGGCCCGTAGATCCTTGAACACTTTCGAAGAAGAGAGTCCACAGATAACTCTCTTTCCTTGTTCTGTTCCCAGACACGTTGCACCCTCTCGTTGGCTTCCGCATACCTGCCGTTGACACGCCCCACAACGTCCGCCTCTATCCCTATACTTACCTCCTACATTGTTGAGATTAAACTGTAAAAAGGCATATTTTTCCGAGTTATACTGTTAAAATGGCGGTGCCAACCTTCCAGATGATTGTTGGTTCTTATTTCTACGTCGAATACTGACCAATCATTGGGAGTCCAGACACTGTTGTATAGCCATGTGTTTTGAAAATATTCGGCGGAGATCTTGAGTTTGCATCTTTTCGTTCAGTGATTCAGTGAATATGGACGTAATAAACATAGCTGGTATATAGCACAGCGCCATGGCATGCTTGATCAGGTCTCTTGTTCCAGCGTCCCTAAAACAAAAACATGTTAATACAAAAGAAGTGAAAGATGTACAAAGACATATATAAATATGGTTAACCACTCACTTGTCGTATAGGCGAGCCAAATTATTGTGACGCACATTCTTCATGATGGCCTGAGTGAAGTGATATCCATGCACGGAGATTAGATAAGGTACCAAATCGGTGATAATGAAGCCGCGCGCCGAGATTACTGCTCGGTTATCGCCGAGTTTAAAGCCTCATTATCGCCGGCCTGCCCCCTACAAACGTAAATACTCATTAGCCGAGGTCGTTTTCATCACAGTTTTATACTGAAACGAGGACGACTAACGGTATATTAACTCCACAAAAACTACGCAAGAATTCAAGATGACTACTCCAAAAATGTGACGACAACGTTACCATGAAACAGGAGGGACTCATCTGTGACGTCTGTCGAAATTGGTTTCATCGCAAGTGTTTTAATAATTCAGATGTGGCAATGACAAGGGAACAGTACAGCCTATTAAAAAAACAGGACGTAACGTTTGAGTGGAAGTACCCGGACTGCTACCAGGCCCATGACACCCATCATAACTCCAACCCGATTGTTGTATCCCAGCAGATGGAACCTAGCCGTCGGCTGGTAGACTACTCAGGTGGTGAGTTGGCTTACAACTGATATCAGTCGGCACTAAGTAAATGCTATGCAACTCTTGAGTCTGCGTTTTGCAAAGCAAGGTCTTCTCCACGAGCATCGATATCGCAGAGCGATTGCTCGGCTGGTGAGTTGCCTGCCTCTCGTTGCTCGGTAGTCGGGTTGTCTTCACCTCGAGCATCGATGACGTCACGTCGTAGAGCGTTTGCTCGACTGGTGAGTTGACGGCCTGTCGGGCGACTGCCGTAGTCGAGTTCAGACTACTGCAATCATAGACTACTGAGCTCACATTCATAAATATTTAAGTGTTACTGTGAAGTATAAAGGTTTTAATATATTTAAAGGTGCTCATTCAAAACTTTTAATACCAATAAAGTTCAAAAAATCAAACGAACACAGTCCTATAAGTCAACAGTCTAACTTCGCTAACGTTACTCCAATTTCGTCTATAGACTGTATTTGTATTCATACAACATGATCAAAAAAGCCACCTATACAAATAAAAATGCTTTCTAGAGCATATTTATTTATTTTTCTCAACATTCGAGCACTAAAAATATCAAAAACGCATTTCTATAGACCTAATACACCACCATAGAAAATGCCAGAAGACGGACAACTCACCAGGCCTCTAGGTAGTCGAGTTGTCTCTGGTGAGTTGTCCGTGTAGTCGAGTTGTCCGTCAGCCGTTCCTAACTTTGTCACACCAATGACATTAAACAACATGATAGGCAACTCTGACGTCACTCCATAAGACTACAGGCGAAAGATTATATTTCATGATACGCTCCAATGCACATATTTCTCGTCGCATTTCGCGATCGTTTTCCAATCGCTTTTGCTACTCGGCGTCTTCTTTACTTGTAGTACCTGCCCTTTTTGCGCCTGTAACAAAAGAAAATAATCTCTATATCTAAGAAGTTTTGCTCACTTGGGAAGCTGGAATGGCAGACAAGCTGTAAAGAGTAATTCTAGACATCATAGACGTTTTTTTATCAGAGAAGATTGCAAATGCGATAGCGTAAAGATTTGTGTGGAACATTTTGCAGATAATGACAAAGTTCAAAGTTAGTAATTTTAATGTTTGCGCTTAAACATTGAAATTTCATTTAAAGAGGGTGTCATACAAAACAGCAAAACTGTTTTTACTTCTCTTAACGGTGCTGTGATACAATTCCATAACACGAAGTTTGCACTTATCGAACTTGCTTTAGTAGGTGAATTTATTAGACATATTACATATTCAGTTAATCGTAGGTAACATTGCTGGTACATAATGCCTCGTAGATAGGTTTGTGTCTAAATTTAGGAATTTAGCTCATAGCCCATTAATTAATATTACTTTCTATGCAGGAGGTTGCAGGGCTGATTCAACTTGCAGCCTTACTGATCAACTGACGATACTCATTTAGTTTGTTTCGAGCAAGTCTTCTTGAAAGACTTGTGTGAATGGAAACTACCTATATGTTTTGCCTTCCTCCGATTTTAGAAGACAAATTTATTCTGAGGGATTTGGCATATAATTCTCATTGATTGTTGGGTGTTTATAATTCCTATTAATTGTGATTTCTGATTATAACAAAGAGTTAAAAAAATTTTACGTAATTTATGGGCACCTTTTTCTTGTCAATACTCCGAGCTGAGGTAATAAGCAAGACAATACATTTATTTTAGCTGGAAGCAAAATATGCACACTAATTAAAAGTTTGACACATTGAGATAATACATTATGACAGAAAATACAAGTTAAAGATATGTATGACCATCACATGGTAATTAAAATTAGAAAAAATTAATAGAGGCTGAGGAGTATGAAAAGTTCAAGACAAAGAAGAGAACAAAATTTCATAGCTCATGAACTCTCAATTTTGCCTCCATTGCTTTGTGAAGGCCAATATATTCCGAGTGGCTGAATTGGTTTACCTTTATGATAGCAACGATTTTGTATTTAATATAGCGAGATTTTTTTCAATTTAATTGAAGTGATATTATTTCCCAAAGCAATGCTTGAATCGTCTAGAATAGATCAGTGGTGTCAAACTGTCAGTGGTGTATTTTTCAGATAGTTTTAGTTTGTGACATATATTGTGATGCAACTAAACAATTGGATTAGGTTTTATTATTTTCTTTAATTTCAAATGCAATTACATATTAATATTTGCATTCCACTATTATTGCAAGTTATTGTATTTATTACAAAAAATCATAAAATTCCATGTACAACCATCAAAATCATTTTTGAACAAGCTTTGGTTAAGGAATAAATAATACATACACTAAAATGACTTAATCTGAATATATGAACCTAAAATTAACAAAAATTCTACAGTATAAACTCAATGTTTTTAATTACAGTGGTCCTGACGTTTGGCATCTTTTTTGTGTCACCAGCATACTAAGGCCAGACTGAAATGATTTTATAGTACTAACTCTAACTAACGAGGTCACATGATCATGGGTTAATCTGGATTTTTGCGAATGTTTAATTAATTCCAGTAATGCAAAAAAGTTACTTTTATCATTTCATGTATAGATCAGTAAAAAAACAAATGACAGATTTTTTCGACAAGACATTTCGCGCCACATTGCATGGCATAGGATTGCTTGAATTATTATTTCTATTGAGTCGTTATATAATTATATTAATATACAAGCACATGGAAATTTTCTGTTCGAAGTTGGTCTTCGAATTTGTCATATTGACTGCTGAGCTTATTGTGTTTTTTTATTGTACTGATGGAAATATGAGAAATTAATATGACACAATGTGCTTCAGAATTTTGTGAAATGCAGAAATATTGCAACTCCCATTTTCTTTGAAAATGCCACCTTCTTCATGTACTTTGCGTTTAATTTAATCACTCAAATGTTTTATTTAAGTATTCTTTCGCTAGATTGATGTTAACAAAAAAAATTAATTTTTCAAAACTACTTTCAGTAAATTGTTTTCTGTGTGAATATTCAATTTTACTTTGAAAGGTTTGAAAAATCTATTACATTTAGATAAAAAAAAAAAATTCCAAAATACTATTACAATTATTGTTAAGCGTTCGAGGGCCGCACTGGAAGTTCTCTGGGGCCGCGAGTTTGACATCCCTGGTCTAGATTGAAGCTGTCCAAAATATATAACAGTATTTTATCATAAATCATGATTATACCCTTTCCTGAATTTCTTCTCTAGTACTACCAAAAGTTGATGAACCAAATATAACACAGGTGTAGTCAGTGAGCCGTAATCCTCATTTTTCAAAGCTGTTTTAAGTATGTCTGGCATGTTTTGTGACTTTTTACAAATCAGACCGCTTATGTAATCTTACGCTTTGGAATTTTTAGTTATTTTCCTCAAGCCCTGCAGGATGTAGGGGCCATACACAACTCTACCGGAGGGTCAAATGTCTTTGCATGTCTCCATAGGTTGTTCTTCTATTGCAAACATTTATGGAGTATTCTGATTGTATTTCTTGGAATCACACTGTCACTGATATGTCGCCTGACTTCTGATATCTCCCCTTCTGCTACAGTTGTCCTGTGAATAAATAATAGGAAATTGAGGTTGGACGAATAGTTGAAAGTTTTGCTTTATGTCGGCTTAATTACTTGATTGATATACTTTATATTTTTGCTATTGCCTCTTGTGCTGCAGGAGTCCCACAATGCTTAGACAGGTTTTCCCACAATTTTTACATCTAAAGAAAGAGAGGAGATTTAATAATGTTCGTTAAGAATAAATAAAGCAGTCTATATGATTTAGATTGGAAAAGCTAATAAATCCAATATCTCATGTTTTATGTAAAAAATGTTTTACTGAATTTGGTATATAAACCAACTAATAAAGGGGTTTAGTCAGAAAATTACTATACAATATAGACCGGTATGAGTGAAATGTTAGGTGAACTTGTTAACCCTTTGATTCAATACGCAAATAAAAGTGAATGAGCAATAGTATGTTACAGCAATGAGTATATATCCTCACTGATTAAAAATAATCTAATTGGAGGTGCATGAACTATTTGAAACCGTAAGGGGTAAGTAAATATGCAAATTCGGCAAATGGGCAACTACGTACCGTACTGATTTAATAACTTCGTAGTATTTGACAAAAGCTGGCTTTCCCACATGTACTTAACAGTGCAATGCCCGGGTGTGATATACAACAATAGTATTTACCTTACTTTTTTCCGATTTCTTCTTACCTTCAATTTTCCAATATATCATTAAAATCGACAACAACTGTCAAAGCAGGAACGAACACCATTAGTGCTATGCCTTGAAAGCAGCACACATCCGCTCGTTTTCGTCTCGTCAAGTATGTGCATTGGAGCGTGCTATCGGATACGATCTTTGGCCAAAAATGCCTGAGTTGCGCATCATGTTGTTTAATGTCATTGGTCACACTGCTGTACTGTCGAACAACAAGAAGCAAGAACCTAAGAATGATGACATGAATAGGATAGAAATTCATAATTCCATCCAGCCATCAAATAACGGTACCGGTACCGTACCCTATTTAATTGCAGGCGAGTTAAAAAAAATTAAGTTCTTGTGTAAATCTTTTTGCAAAGAATAAAGCCAGGCATTAAAAAGGTGAACATGGTTGTCATTTCGTAGACTGGATTGTCTGACCTTAATGCGGTACCGGAACATGGTACCTGGTATACCGTACCTCTGGCGTGACTGTTCATGATTGTAAGCTCCCAACCGCTTACTGTAAATGTAGGCATCGGTACCGGTACAAGTGAAGTCATCAACCAAGTCAGCAAATGTCCAATTCATTCATATGTCCCGGGATAAATATGTAAATCCTATCATCAGCACAGTATCTTTGGTATATATAAAACGGTGACCGTACATTTGAACCCATGTGTATATCCACGGGTTCAATCTATATGCGGGTGCTAAAACCCATGGGTTAGGGTTAGTATGGGTTCAACTATCCGTAAAACAAAAAAAAATTCATAGGTACAATAGCATACGAGGCAATTGTCATGGGTTCAAATGTACGTGGGTTCAAATGTAATGGAACCATATAAAACACATGCGGAAAGTAGGGAATTCCCCCCTAATTTATCGAAAGAAATGGACGAAATCGTCAATCTAACTGCGTCGAATCGTTATTTATGCAAGAAATCATCTTTCTCTTCTAATTCACCAGCACAGTACCGTATCTTTCTTTCTGCACTGAACTTTCTGCACGCCAAGTCTTCATTACAGCCAATCCAAGTCTTACAAAATAAAATAATTAGGTGCATATCATTTCCCGAGAAGAGTCGTATAACTAACGTCCGACTTTTTTGTCAAAATGAAATTTTACAGTTCTCAGAGATGCATACTTTAGAAATTGCTAAATTTATGCATCGGCATGAAAATTCTCCCCCCTGCTTTCAAAGACTATTTTACTCATCTAAAAGATGTACATGAGTATGGTACCAGATAAAAAAAAATTAGACCCTATTTCACACCGCAGGTTTCAACTGATGTTGGGAAGCGATCTTTAAAATATAATGGCTGATAATGGCGTACAAGTTTGAGGTGATGTCCCATCTGAAATAAAAAATGTGTCTCTATCTCTTTTTACTAAGGAAATGAAAAAGCTTTTGCTAACAATGTATTCAGAGTAGTTAACATTTTATTTTTTAAATGCGTCAATAATATGATTGATTGTGAAATAGCTACAACTTCCGATTGTATATCAGTGTGTATTTCCTATATTTCTCCAAGATTAGTGTATAATGTTCAATAATTGGCCTACCTTAATATTAGTATAACATGGTGAAAATTTTTTCATTATCGTGTCTGTGCTATTCTGTTTATTTATATTTTATACTGAGCCCGACTCTGTTATTGCGATCTGATCTGTAATGTACTAGATCACAATGTAGCATTGGTATTATATATATTTTACACATGTCCTCTAAACTCTATCACAATGTGCTCTTAGTGTTGAATCATGGAACTAAAATATCTGCTGACTCATTCTCCGTCTTTATATTTATATTGTAGCAATCAATTCCGACTTTTTGGTAACAGTGTTAAAAATTGGTCAGGAGCCTCGATGACCTTCAACGGTCCTGCATACTGGCCAACACAAAACGATGTGTAAATTGGATTAGCCTACTTCTATGAAAATTATCGATATTGTTTTATACTGTTTTTCATTGTTTAATTATATTCTAACTCTATAAAAAATTATCGATATTATTTAATATTGTTTTTGTGGAAATAAATCTCTCTCTCTCTGAAATAAAAAAAGACGTTTCACCTACAGACATACGAATTTTCAGAATCCAGTTGGATAATTCAAAATTCCGGTATAAAAAATTTAAATAGATAGTTTATTTTGAAATATTTCATTTTGAAATATTTTATAACTAATTATCAACTATCGATAACTATGAAAAACATTACGCAATTGAAAAACATTTTATTGACAAACTACGTGAAGATATACTGGAGAGGGAGACATACTTTTGGGGGAAACAGGAGGAGGATGGGTACGAATCAGCGACATGATTTTAAAAGGAGAAATGGGTACGAGAGAAGCATCACAGACTATGTTCTTGATAAAAAAATATTGCAACGGTGTTAATATAATTATGATATTAAATAAATTGTTTGAAGAATCCATATAGTGACATATTTGCAATGCCGGGTTTACCATTGGGCAAGGTAGGCTGAAGACTATAGGGGCCTCGACATTAAGTTTCGAACTGTTATTCATTTTTAAGTCGTTTTGAAATTTAAAGTCTTGTTCAAGGATTTTACCGGTTCAAAAACCTTTTAAAACAACATTTATTTATTTTTTAATCGGCTCAATAATTCTCGTCGCGAATATAATTGGTTTACAAGATTAAACAAATATATATATATATATTTATAGTCGAATAAGATAGTTCCCAAGTATATAAAGGCAGACGTAGTTGAAAGAATTCCTTCAAACATACGGTGGTTAATATTTAACAAGCCATTAATTTCTCTTCAACAATGGGTTGAAATACTGCATACTCCTTGTAATGAAGGGCGGTTGGCAACCCTAATGTCATCATGTCTTAGTGACGAGAAAGTCTTTGCAAACGATTGACATGTTTCTACCGACGAAAACAACTAGAAAAAGCTATTTTTTCGGATTTGGATTAGTTGCTTCAAGCCTAGTTTCGAAGCGTAATGCATATATATGTAATAAAATCAATTTTTACCATTTGAGGAAGAAACAGAGTTTTTGGCAGGTTTCAAACTTCCAATTAGGGAATCAATGCCAGGTGTATCTACACTCGAACAACTGTTGTCAATTTATCGTTACTTCACCCTGCTATAGCTCCAATTTCAGTGGCGCATGAATCCTCGATGATTCCGGTCGGGTCTAATTTTTCTTACGCAACTTGGAATGAAAGTCTGCGTCTCGAAACAACTAATAAAATTGGATCTCTTCACCGTACTCGCCCCATATTTGTCTCGTGAGTGCATGCAAATCACTGATAATTCTTTGTGTGATAGGTATTGTGGTCATCACGGAGGCAAAAAGATCTTCAGCGTATGAAAGCCTTCTATTAATTTTAAACGGTTCAGTAATGCTCTCTGAGTTTCGACTTTCTCCGTCACCATTCTCCCACTGCGGAGAATTCATAATTTCGACTCGTGCAGTTCGAAAATACGACTTCAACTCCGATGAAAAAAACATGCCGAACTTCAATCTCGCGGCCTAAGGTCGTACTACTTCCATAAGACTGAAGAATATGAAATAATGACTATCTAACATGATTGCCCCACAATTTGCGTTCGAACTGTAAATTCATTTCACATTGACGGAATATTGCCTCGATGCGCTTATTTTTTTAAATTTGCACTTATTTTGTCTACATCCATCAATTAGCTAATCACCAAGTTTCCAATGTTAATTCAAAAACAAAGTGAACGGGTGACGGTTTTGAAAATGGATAACGCAATATTTGTGGTATTAATTTTGGCCTAGCAGATTACGCATCTTGTTCCTCCATTACCTTATCGTTTAAAATAAACGGTTTGTTTTTGGCTATTCGTTGTATATTCCTAGTCTTACGTTACTCAACTACAGGCTGTTCATTTTCGCCACATTCACGTCAAGATATTCCTGTAATCGGACCCAGAGTACAGTTTATGTAATACAATCGTACTCCACGTAGAGAAAGAGGGAAAACTGCTCTAAACGAAATATATTTAAAGACATAGTATTATCTGATAACTGGAGTGAAATTCATTCTATATTTTCAGCTCTTGCAACTTCGGTACTCGCCCGTAATTTTCTCCTCGATAAGCGTCGAGTGCGTGGAACCGGAATTCGATCAAAATTTCCTAATCAAAAAACTTTTTGTATGAACATTGGGTTTAATTGCATCGTATGATCTAATCTCTATTGTGCAGTAATTTAAGTGGCATTCAGAGAACTAGGGAGTTGCGCCCTTATTCTCAACTTGGCAAATAAACTTGAAATACCTATTTGCAACATTTCTCATTTACCTACCTCATTGAATGTGATGTTATACCCATGCTTACTTATTATCTAGAAAATATTTTAACAAATTTACCAGTAGGTAATATTACGACCGTTTGAGTGACCGGGTCGTTTGCATACAAGATCGTGACTAGGGCCGGGCATTTTGAATCCCATAGTAAATTATTCAAATCGGCATAGTCTTGTTTTTTTTTCGTTCGCCAAGGATGGAGGTAATTCCGTCATTTTTTTGTTGAATCATTTTTTTTAACGCAAACTGACATGCGAGTGATTGAGTGTGAACGAACACTCAGAAAATCGTCGGAGTGATGGATTCTATTTTTTCTGTAATTTATTACTGAAATTACAACAACAAAACACATACGATTACCAATTTTCCAAGTATTAGAGATCTGATTTTAAAATAACCAGGTATTCGAAAATGCCCAGTCCTACCTGTGAGCGAATGGATCTGCGCGAATAGAAGTTTTGCGAGTACAATTGTTGATTTGAGTTGGGTTGCGCGAGACTAACTTCCTATCTTTTCTCTATGCCTTTATGCTTGTGGATCCGTATGCGTATACTGCAAGGATACTGTAGCTGGAAGAAACATGACTATTCAACATTTGTTGATGTTGGGCATCCAATATACTCGCGTGATTAGGGAGGGTATTTTGCTTGCAACTGAAATTATGTTCGGCAAATTTAAAAAAAAACCTCATAAACATTTTACAAATAGATTCATAAATATATGTATAGAAATCTCTATTGCAACATAATAATGAATTTCACAGAACACGGTAATATATCACTATGAATTTTTCATGTTGTTCCCAACGGAAAATATGACATCGTATTACATTTCAAAATTTCAAAATACATTTCCATTTATCAAGTTCATCAAGCTATTGTGGCGAGGGCTTCTTATCGTTTAAATCTGGCCCTGACACCATGCAAGCATATGTCAAATATAGAAAACATAGTAGAAGTAACCAGGCAAAGGACAAGTATTGTTATTAACATACAGAACAGAGGGAATTTTCCAATTCAATGGTAATTTTGTTTTGTAGCAGTGATCCCATCACACTTTTGCACAGATGTCTGGCTAGATTTGAAGGATCTTGATTGTAAAACTCATCCATGCTATCAGATTTGTCTGATGGCTCATCCTAAAAATGAGAATATATATGGGTAGCAAAACTACATGCAGACATCCAATGGTAATGAAAGCAAAATTGACACTAAGCATTGATTTTTCCGTCTTGATTTGTAAGATATTTTACATTATCGTACCTTTTTATAGAGTTCATATGCAGATTTGATCACCAGATCCATACAGACACAACTCTCAAATTGTAGTTCTGGATTCCTTTCCAAGATTGTTCCTGTTAGAACTAACGTTTCGACCATAATGTGTCGATAAACTGGTTCTCGAATTCCTGCAAATTTTTCTCCAACAAGCTTACACCAAGTAATTTCAAATGGGCCTGAAACAGGGTCAATGTCAACTTATATGTTATTGAATTATTACATTATTCATATCCAATAGACGATTATACAAATTGCACCTAGAAACATCACTGAACAGGGTGAGGTAATGATGGAATACAATAACTTAATCACTATAAATTGTTGGTTGTTGATGGATTTATGGAATTATGAAATTCTGTGCCAATTGCCCAGTAAGAATGTACTTGCGTTATCAAGTTATCAAGTTTCAAGAGTGATCATCAATATCCAATGCAATATAGCCTACGAAAAAGTATACTAAACATCATTCAAATAAAATTTCAGAGCAGAAAAATTTCCATCTGTAAAAGATGGTTTTACAAAATTAAATATCACTAGCAACAGTTGTATCCAACTACTTTATTTAGTTAACAGACTCACTCATATCAGATATAGTAGGTTGATAAGGAAGATGATTTCCATTGATATTTAGGCCTTCTGGGCTCCTTTCCAATATTGACCAAACTTTGGCATAAAATCCCTTTGGCACCTTTTTGAGATATGAAAAATTAATATTTGATATTTTTATACCGCGGAATGACAATGAAAATCGTTCATTTTGACCGGTAATTTGTTTTAATAATTAATTTATTTGTCCATGCAAACCTAATATATATTTCATTGCAAAGATGGAATTTTCCTGCAAATAGCCAAAAGTTGATTTTGCTTTCCATTTGAGAAACACTTCTGAAAACCTTTTATTACTGCTATACAGCACCATAAAATAAATAAAAATGAGAAAACATCAAGATGACATGAAAAACTATTTTACATATGCCTGCATAGTTACAAACCTTATTCAAAGCTCCATTAATTTGCCTTCGTCTGAGCCAAGATAGGTGACATTGTGAATCCTGGCTTACTTTCAGTACATCTAGCATTAATGTTTTGATTTCACTCGGTGACATGGAGTAAATGTGTTCGTAAGAACTTTCATCACTTTCTTGATTGTTTGATAATTGCAATTTCATAGCATGCACCAACCATCCTATTCGAACTTGAAGCATACCTGAATGTTGACGGACAAATATAACTGTACTCAAATTTTGTAAGGTTGTTGTTTTACAACTGAACTAACTGCAATTAATCATCATAGTTTTATGAAAGTGTATCTTTATGCATCTAAATAGTAGATTTATTCGAAATTTCAGTCTCTGATTAACTAAATATAAATATATTAATAAACATTTAGTAAACAAATATATTCTTCTACTGTTACCACGAGGGCCGCAAGCATAAATCTGAAGGCCCGGCAGGCCGCAAACTTTGCCACAAAAAAGAAACTCCAGTTTCATAAACTGCTAGTAAAAAATAATGGGCTTATTAATAGGTTGCACTAATGGGTGTGAGATTGTATACCGATATTGTTTTGAGGGGGTGATTCAGTCTGAATACTGAGATATCTAAATCAGGGTTTTCCCGAACGGGGGTCGAGCGACTATTTTAGGGGTCGGGAAGGGCACACCAATTTCACACAAAGTTCGATATTTATTGAAACTAGTGCAAAACATAAATCTCACAATTTCGAATATGATCCGAGTAGCGGAGCACTTGCATAACAATGCCAGCTTTGATTGTTAGACCCGAGAAGTGGCGTGTTTCCAAATCACCCGCGGGCTGCACAGGAGTATCTAGCGGGCCGTATGTTGTGCAGGCCTGTTCTACTGCATATTGTTAAAAAATACATATTGGTCAAAATAGCACAACCTCACCTTCAAACAAATCTGGATGATCTGTCATTGCTGCAGCAACATGCAAAACAAGTTCTTGTTGCAAACACGCCTCATAATCATTATGTTGTGGGCATTTTGTATACAGAATTTTTTGGATCTCTGATGGTGGTATCGGATTGTTGATGACTACCTGCATAAGGTTACTTTTCTTTATCAATTGGTAGCAATATGATCGACCTACAGTGTACAATCCTACAAACCTCTTCATGGTTAAAAACGCCTAGTGTAACTTCTCGGCCTCTCACAAGAATAGCTGTGATTGAGGGGGCCAAACTGTCAACAATTTTCTTACACAAGCAAGCACTGTATCGAACTATTCCCCACTTTTTTTGGTGTGCTGCAATTCTGTAAATTCACAAGTAAATCAATATTGTGAATTTTCATCTTCATGGTAAAGTCCAACAAGGCTGGTGAAAGAGACTTGCAGGGCTTTAGAACAAGAAAAAATTATGCAAATGCCAGATGATGCAAATTTTGTACTTGAGCTTCACAATAATCAACAAATGCAGTTTCAATGATGAAATGCTTCTACTAAATAGTTACAACAATATACATTCTCACATTTTCTATACATTAATCAATGACATTGGCATCTTGAGTTTTCAGATATGCATGATCTTTAGTTACCTATATACTCTGTTGATATGATCAACGCAACTCCCTCGATGTGTAATAAACTGAGGGCCTTCTCGTTTCATTAGGATTCCAAGTAAATAAGAAAGGGCTTCTACTGAAGTATAGTTTCTGAGAACTTGTACAATTTCAGCAGAAGACTTCTGTCCATCAGTTTTCATTTTTATATCCTGTTTCACAAAGTCAAATTAGTACACTTACTATAAGCAAAGTCACATGTGCTCAATCACAAGTGAGAAAACACATACACAGAAAAACAGCTCAATGGTTGTAAATATTATTAATTAAATTAAAGTAAACAGTTAATATAAGAATTCACAACCAGAAAAGTAAAAATTTCTCTTGATAGACCATGGTTTGCTAGAGCGAATTGCAGAAGATTTGAGAATGATGACAACATTGAATTTGTGCTCATTTAAGAATACCCTAATTCAATAATACCAACAGCTAGAATGCATTTTGTAGGTAATATGACTTTTTGAATACTGAAGAACACACAACATCGCACACTGAATCTTCTAAAATATTTTACAACTTCAATATATTTTGATATTCAAGTTATTTCGATTAAGAATTTATATTTAAACAATTACGTTAGAAAACTTTGATATTCTAATATAATTTTCTCTGAATAATACGAATTTAGATTGAATTCAAGTAAAAAGCATAAATAAACAAAACCTCATCTTCAACTGAGCCTATCTGTTGTCTTAAATTAGTGCAAGAACTTCCATGACGTTTCAATGTATTGGTTTCATCATCTTCTTCATCCAAGCCATAAAATGGCTTAAAAAATCCAGAATCAATTTCTCGAGTTCCATATCTGTAAAGAAGATTAGAAGAAAGACAAGAATATAATTGCGCAAGACTAGAAATACCCAAGAAATTACAATTAAAAGTATGTTATAGGGAATTGAGAACAATCTATAAATGAAAGCACCGACCATTATGTCTGATTCAGAGGTTCCCAACCAGGGTGCGATCGAACGCCTGGGGTTTCAATTTCAACAGAGGTTCGATTGCTTATTACAAAAAATTATGCACTCAGATTAAATGTTCTGGGTGAATAAAACCTACTATTTTTGCTTGTATGAATATGTGGCCATCCGTTCTTAATCATAACAAAGAACTTCATAAAACTTCGAAAAAACAAAAAACTAAATGTAAACAAGGATTTCCTAGATGAAGCAACAGTTTTAGCACTGCTAGTTTGTTGTAATGTAGGCTATTAGAAAAATTCCCATATTGATTTGAAAATAATCTAAAAGTAAAGACTAACACACCCAAATATATCAACTGATCCAATTGCAATCAAGATAAGGTAGAAAACAGAAAATAACGTAAAATAAATTCCGGACCCAAATAGCAATAACAGGATAAGAAAACGGTATTTTTGAAGATTGACTTGGAAAAAACAAACCTGACAAACTCTAAGTGTTCGAAGAATGTTGATCCAATAAATGATTGTATCTTTCCAACTCGAATTTTAACTCCTTGCCATTCCCCTCTTTTAAATGCACTTAACATCTAATTAAAAAAATTCATACAAATGATCAACATTTCACTAGGTATGACATGCCAAGTTTAATAGTCATCCTTCCATTTTTGTGTTTTTTGTTAACTCTTATTTATTAAACACATCGAACAGGTATTTGAGATCGCAATCCTCCCTTGTGAACTTATCCTGCCTTGGAATGGGGTGGTAATAGCTTTTTGATATGCAATTTTTGCTTAAACATTTTTTCATGCTTGAGTACTGTAAGCATTACATTTACGAATAGATTTGTGACACTACCAAATAGTGAATCACTTATTCAAAATACCAAAGTTACAGGAGAGTGTGTATAGACCAGGCAATTCTTGACAGAATTGTATTGTTGCCGTGGGCCTATTGTGGTTTAAACCCCTCAAGAACTGTATACTTTCCTGGGCATTTTTTTGTTAAAAAGGATTTGCTTAATAAAGTGAATGGTGCAACTCTTGTCCTGTATTGCTTATCTATCATATATATGTTTGGTTGGGAGATGATTTATAACTGTATGCAATAAACAAATTGATGTTTTCACAGGATGTTCATTAATTGACACTTGAAAAGTGTGTGAGTGCAATTAAATCTATAAGCAATTTTGCAGTTTGCCCAAGTCTGCAAATCACCAAGAGACAGTATTTGATATAAGCTGCAAAATCCCTTATGTAATTGTGATTTAATATTTGAATTTCAGCCTAACACTAGTCTCCAAATACTATTGTTTGGTCACTAAACAATACTATCGTGATTCAACTCACTTCTAAGATGGGTCCCAATCTCTCCTTCTTCATAACATCTTCTCTAAGTAAAGTGATGAAGAGTGGTCTGCCAGGCAATCTCCAATAGCTGTTTATAAATCCCATTGTATGCTTGATTTCATCAAGTAAAATTTGAGTATCGAATGCAATGTAGAAATCGCTAATATCAAACAACAAAGGGTAACAAACAACAGTACTGCCAAGAATCCTATTAAACAAAAAGATTCACAAAAATAATGAAGCAATATGATCAAACTTGAATTAAATTTAATTAATGAGATTCCTTTCACACCTATATACTTTTGAAGTACCTAAGGCTCCGATCGGACGCTTTGGTCGTCCAGATAAACCAAGATTTGGTAATACTCCTAGGTGTTCGTACACTTTGACTAATTCTTGTGAAGGCCAGATTTGAACAGGTTCGACTTGATTTGATGTTTGCGTTATTATTCCATATGTAGAAAGTTCAGTTTGCAACTTCGTACTTTCGGCAATTAAGACAACCTAAAATAGTTAGTGACTGTTATTAAAGAACAAAAAAATCAGGTGTCTGTCAAAACACTTCTTCCAATTTATTTCAATATTACTTGAGATAAATATTTTATTAAGTTATTTGCTTCAAACTTACTATAACAATACAATGATTTGATATATTAACAATTTTTCAGTATTTCTTTTCAAAAAATTCGGTTAGCTCAATGGTATTAATAAACTCTTGGTATATTTGATTGATTGATTTTCTAGAACAAAGAGTGGGTTCTGGGACCCTGGGGTATGTTCGATGGAAGCAAAAACACAAGAATCATACCTTGTTTTTTTAAATAAAACATAATCATATGTAACATCTATGACCTGTATTGTCGTTTCACAAGCAACTCCTTGAAACATTGAATATCTCATGTTTACCCCTCTTTGTTCTTTCAAAGGAATAAAACGCTTGACCGGATCAATTTCTTGCCTCGATATCAACCCATCCACTAAAAGTCTATAAAAAAATTGATAATTAATGCGTTTTTAAGTGATTACTACACGAATATGTAGAACAGTAAACAGTATGTTGTTGGTGTGTGAAAGACTACAATTCCAGTAACATCATTATATACCTAAGTCTCTGCACCGCACAAACATTCTCTATGTGCAGCACACTGGAAAACTCAACATACCATAAAAAATAAATATAGACAACAATTAGGTCATATTTCTGATACATCACAGCATTTACCACATTTTTGGTTATTTTTTAACTACTGAAAATGTTTCAAAAAGTTACAGGAAAATAAGCAGCTACATCGCCATATAGCTAATAATGTCATTTTTGATATTAATAATTTTGAACAGCACACATCTCCGTCATATCACAAATAGTGTGTAATAGTCGATAATATATGAGTTGATTTTTGGGTTTTGGCGATTAGTTTATTCAACTAAGTGTAATCATTATGGAACAAACATGAAATCCAATTCCAGCTTACATAGCTTACCCTGTAATTTTGCTTTATATTGAAAACAAAAGACTGTTGAGATCAACATTCAAAATCGCAGATGGCAGTACAAATTCAGAATGTATGATAGAGTATTATGCAGCTGATTGATCAGTAACGTGAATATAACACAAACACAAAAATTCACTCACTGTGAAATTGTATACAGTGCTTGTCCCCATAGAAACACATATGTTTCCTTTGTCAAATCGAAACTGCATTTACGATCACATGATCCTGGTTTGTTCCTTTCTTTTTGAATATCATCTTTTTGAACATAATAAAAACGTGGAACAAGCAAGTGACCATCATCATTTTCCCATAAAGTAGTTTTCAGCTTCTCTTGGTACTCTCTGACCTGATTTGAAATATGTACAAGAGTAGCAAAATTATAGTATGTTATGATTCAGTCATTACCTTACGCAATTAACTACATAACTAGCATATTAAATAATTATGCAGCCTAGTTTTAAATAAAAATTGAGTTACCTGTTCAGAATCATTGTGGAATACTCCATCAATTATTGAATAAATGAAAAACAACGGCCATTCACATTCAATTCCATTGAAAAGTTTGATTTCAGCAGGTCTATAATATTTTCTATTTTGATCTTCAACTTCTGTCATGTAACCATCACCCTGATGAACAGAAAATATTGAATTTCTGTAAAATTTTCTAAAAAAAAATCAAACTGAAGTACTGTAATGCATGCCTAATTATTATGACTGCAATAAGATAATCCAAAAAATTCATCAAATTATTCAGTTGATCACAGACCAGTGACCGCTGGTCTAAACTGAATACAGCGATAAATTAATACAAAGCTCTTGTTTTAAGTATAAAGAGGATTCTGTTTCATATTAAAATTATATCTTACCACAAACCTTTTATAACCGTATCTTCCTTCCAAACGATTTTTGACTTTTGTTTTTGTAAGTTTGCATAAATCATCATCATCGAGAGCAAAAAATGGAAACGAAGTTGTAGGTAATATTGCAGAATCTATTAAATTAGAATAAATAAAATAAGTACATGATTTCAGCAACGATAAAAGTACACTTAGAATATAATTGTAAGTAGAAAAAAATGAGAAATAAAAAAACATTATCTTTTAGTTAAGGTGACATGAAGAAACATAACGGATGCTTATTCCTATGATCAAACATATCAACAACACACAACAGTTTTTATTAGTTTGGATTGAGTTGATTTTACCACTGTTTTTTGAAATAGATTCCTTTGGCAGCAAAGAGTCAACAACAGTTCGATTTCTATTGTGGGCATCCATATCCACCCAGATAACAGACCATGGTGCTCCATGTTGCTTCCCAAATAAATTAAAACCATTCACAGATTCCAAAGCTGCTTTTGCAGCACCAACAGCACTAGCATGAAGTTCAGGGTTTCCGTTGTTGTATTTGCTACCACGACCCCACATACCAAAGTCAGGAACTCTGTAATTGGATAAGTGAGTTTATTAAAAATGAAAAGACCAAAATAAGAAATATAATTGGAGACTTATTAAATAATTGCTCTACTTTTCTAACAATGCAGAAATATCATTTGAATTTGTATTGATGACACGCTTAAATCCAGACCAATCTTCAAGGTAAATATGATTCTAACTAGTAAACTTATTGAAAGGTGAAAGAGAATTCTAAGATTGATCAGCTTCGTTCATCGAGTTTTATATGAATATAGCAATTTAGAATTTATATTTATTTTGATTCAGTGAATATTAGTTTTCCTATGCAAAACAAAGTCTTCATTGAATGAATTAATTTTTTTCAAAATATTTCAGCTCGGGCAAGCTCTACTACATTTGAATCACCTGTAAGATCTTTCCAAATAATATACAAGATTCTGGACAAACGCAACTTCATCGGTGTTGAATACAATTTGAAGACCTGAGGCCGTCATTTGCACGAGATATAAAATAAATAAAGCAACAACATCTTGTTGTAAATGAGGATATTCTCCTTGAGTAGCATCCCCTGTCCATGCATCAAATTTGCAATGAATTGCATTTGCGTTCGTCTGTTCAGTCTTAAACTTTTCAACCTACAAAAATATATTCAGGTTTTTATGAAGATATTAAAATACATCCTTCAGGTTCGGAATACTGATAAAATAAAATGTAAGGTGTGAAGTGTAACAAGGTGAGCTACTCAAAAATAAAATGTCTCTGGTCATTCCATCCTCATACTAGATAGTAGTATAGTCTGCTCAAGAGCTTAATTTTAGTGTGTCTGGAGTGGTGGAATATTCTAACATCCCAATAGAATATTCCACCATGATTTAAGAAATTGTACCTTAAATGATTGTCTCATATAACAAGTTAATATCCCTCTCATACATTTAACAGTACAATGTTCAAGTTCGTAGCACCTTCCTTCATCATCATCAATCCTGCAAACAAAAGATGGATAAACCTTTAATAAAAGGTATAACTATAAAACGAGAATATCGGTCAGAGACCGAAGAAAGTTAGAGGATCCCCCAAAACAGCGCCCTTACTCCATAGTGACACCTTGTGTCACATCACTAATTAATTAATAACTCGCTAATTATACGACATAATTCATCCAAAATCAATAGGCTTCTGGTACGACATATAATAAATGCACATGCAAAATCTTGAGCAGATTCAATCTCGCTTTCGTGAGATATCGCGTGCATCTAACAGACAAACAGACAAATACCTATCAACATACTTACCGATTAAAATCGATAAGTAATTATCCAGTATGAATTCCATATCACAGGGCAGGTATTAAATATTTTGAATATAACACATACGAAATAATTCATGCTTTGTCTCACAATCTAAAGATACTAAAAACGTCTGCATAAAATATTACTGCCATTGTATTACAGGATACTTAGGTTAAAATTGATTGCAATACAGTTAAAAAAGTGAATTTGACAGTCATCATTTATAAATAAAAATTTCCAAAGATTTATTCACAACAAATAACAGTATTTCAAACATAACATTTTCAGTACCTAAAACTGCTTCTCTTCTTACAATATCAAAAACATTTGATGCAACTAAGTTAAAAAAAATGAATAAAATAGATAAGATCAACCCTATTATGCGGTGAAATAACTAATCCAACACTAATTTAATCTGAGAGATTACAGTATGGTACTATTCGAAATTTACTAATGGATATTATTCTAAAAACATTATTTCAAATTATAGCACTATTTTAATATACATACATAATATTAATTATTTATGCCAAATCTTACCTTCTGTATGCAAGTCCGAGAGACCATATGGCGACAGCACAGTACACACTATCACGAACAAACGCATCTTTCCCACAGGAAAATAGGCCTGTTGTAGGACTCTGGTAAGGTAGCAGAAGACTGAATAGATGCAAATTTTTCTTATAATGATTTATCAATAATTATAGTCAGAGATCACAAATAATTATTACAAAACATTCAGTTGCAAAAATCATATTTATCGATATTTCTCATCGGTGAGAAATGATTAGGATGAATAAAAATTTTGTATTACTTAAACCAGGGTGGTCCAAGGTTGTCGGCTCCGCGGGCCACAAAATTATTTTTGCATTGTTCGCGGGCCACAAGAGTGCCAGGAATAGGTAAACAGTGCAATACAAAACAAACACTTTTATTGTAAAATCACATAGTTATCAGGCATAGCCATTCTAGGCTAATAGAATCCGTATTTGATTTCAACTTCGCTAGTTTCCCCAGCTAGCCATAACACTATTTAATTCAGTGACATTAGTGATGACAATATGTCAAAAGATTTTTCTGATTAATTTTATGACGAAACAACACAAAATTCGATTTTTTGATTACTCCGAATGTGACGCGGGCCACAGATAATGAAGCGGCGGGCCACATGTGGCCCGCGGGCCTGGGTTTGGACCACCCTGACTTAGACCATCCTGAATATAAAAAATTTATATAAGGAAACTTCATCCTGATCACCAGATGAATGAATCTTAAATCTCAGGGCATATTAAAAGATAGCTTAAATATAAATATTGATAATTTGCATCAAGTGTGGCTTGATTTTCAGATTAGTTTTTCTCTTAGAAGTGGTTGTTAGTAACATTGTAAATTTTCCTATTGGTGACATAAATGGGAAATCAATGTTCAGTGAATAATTTTTTTATCAATATTTTATGGAAGCTGAACCTGAAAGACAGTTAATAATTTACCTCTTGATTGTTATGTAATGTTCTTCCAATTGCAGTTTGGCCGCATTATATGCATGCTTTGTTTCTCCTTCCATTGGAAAGAAGATGATACAATATCATTGATATAAATGGCTACATACAGTGAACTAAAAAGGAAACTTTCCAAAAATAAGTATCACAATTCAGTTGTTTCACCTCAATTATAAAAATAGTTTTATGAAATAAAACAACAGTGCCAGTGCTTTGATCTATTGTAGTTTGATGCTAAAAACAGCTGAGTTATAAATAACAGATTCATAAAAACATTTACATATTTAGAAATGCTGTTACTTGTTATGTCGCAAATATTCAATATAGAGTGGCTTGTACTGAATCCTTCTCACTCAAAATGCCACCTATGATGGAATGTATTTTCAATCTTAAAAAGATTCATTTATTAAATTTAATATGAATAAGCTCAGAAATATTTCTTCTCCAAAAATACACGCTAAACGGCTTTGAATATCTAGCTATGAAAGGAGAAAGTACATATGGAATTGAAAAGTGAATTATGATTGAAGCTATTCCTATCACGATTATGTTGGCAGACCTGACTTCTCAATTGCCTATATAATACCAAAAGTCTCCAATTTTGTAAATAACCCACAATAAAAACTTTTAATCAGTTATTAATTACACAATGAACAATAAATTTAATGCTATTTTTTACTAAAAACCAAAGCAACATTTTCAAGCGAAACAGATTTTTCAGTATACTCGATCAAAACACAATCATATCCATTTTGTATCATATAACTAACTCGGCCTCTGTCAATCACATTTTTGCAAATCAAACCTACTTTTGTCTTCTCCTCATTTGATAGAAAATCTAGCTTATTTACATTATTCGGAACTGGATTCGTTGATGTGCTTGGTTTGAAATGACAAACTGCCCAACTAGACATCAGTGAAATGATTGAAAAATCTCTGGCACTTAATCCAAGATGTTTAAAATATTCTTTTCCGCAGTATTGGTCCCAAATAACACGATGGTGACAGCAAAGAGCAATAACACCACCATGAAACTTGGACTTTGGAGAAGTTCGCACAATGCATTTTAATGCAAAATCGGTTGCCACACCACATAAATGCTTGCTTATTGCCACCAATGGATGTGAAGGAAGATCCTCAATGTTGGATATACAAAGATCTTTAATGTCGGACCGGATTCTTTTAATCATCATTTTATCACCGCTCTGGCGATGCTTTGCATCTAATTTTCTACGATTTGTACCTCGGTCAACAAGAACAAACAAACACAAACTTTGTTTTTCGATCGGAATTGTTTTAATGACAGATATAGAAAACTGCCCCCTTCCTGCACCAAATTCAATGTAACAACCTGGGGAAACAAGTAGTCCTTGTCTTTCCATTAATCCAAGCAAATTTGCATTTTGTCTTATCTGCCTCAAAGCTGAGACAGAGTTTTCCATGTCCTTGATATCAACAGCAAAAGCATTATGAATTGGATGTTCATTCTCATGCAGGATAGGATCATCAAGTTCAAGCTTCTTTAGTTTATCAATAAGACTTTTACATTCAGATATGGATACATCCCTCAAATATTCAACAATGCCATCTTTATTTTCAGATGGATCACAGTTAATATCAGGAACATACCATGCATCAGTAGGAATCAACTTTTTGGCATTACATTTACGCATGTGCTTGGAGAGATTTTTTTTGTCGCACGTGTGACTAGGATCGAGAGGACATCTAATTCTGTTTCCACCATCGTCCGTTTCATTGCTGATTTCCGTATTTATAATATGTTGAACACAAAATTCTTTGCCTTTTACTCTCTCCAATCTGCAATTCCTCTTTTTATTTGTCAAATAGTGTTTGCAAGACAAATTAGATTCGCATTGATTAATATTTGTGAGCATGTTATTTCTATATTATTAAGTATATCTAATAAAGTAAAATAATGCATTATGAGCACAATTGACCATATCAGTTTTATGGGGCTAGTTGTTCATAAGAAATTTACCTAGAGGCATAAAAGTCTAGTGCAATTTGGGAAAATAATCCCTGTACAGTGATAACACAAATTAAGACAACAGAATCTGAAATCAAGGCAAGCAAACTTCCATATTGAGTAGAGATCTCTATTCTAACTGTAGATACATACCGGTACATACAATAACAAAAATATATTTCAAATGATTTACACTTTAAACATTAATAAACCCCTGCAATGATCTTGTGTGGTAGTATTGTATCAATCGATAAAACTATTCAATAGATAATAATATGCTCTACTAATGAATTTATCCTAACCATGTTATAAAGTTCTTCAAAACGAAAGTTGTTGTATGACAGGAATTAGGAATACACTCATCATAACATGGAAGAATATACTGCGTAGATTTGCAGATTTCAGTCTGTAGGGAATAATTATGAGCAAGAAGATTGCTGGATTTTCTCTCCTATTCTGTTCAATTAAGATTATAATTGTATATACCGCATCTATACTATGGATAGAATACTAGGATCATAATATTATCAAACCTAATAGCAGATAACAGAATGTATAATATGACATTGCTAAAATAAAAATAGGTAATACTACCAAGCTAAATAAAGAAGGATACAAAGCTTATTCTGGTATGTGGGCCCCCAATTATATTTTATTAATAGTTCACATGTATATTGGGAAATAGAGATGAAATGAATCTGTTAGCACAACTTTGCATGTTGTTACAATATTGAATCTAACCAATCTTCCAAATCATCAACATTGTTCGACTTTTCTTCTCCTGTAAAATTAGAAAAACACAGCATATTTAGATTTATAGTGGAAGATCAAGCAGTCGACCAATATACTGGGACATGATTGAGCACTTATGTGGCTACGAAGACTCGTCTAGACTCTAGAAGTCTAGAGGGTGGGATATACTACCCCATAAAAAGGGAGTTTTTTTTAACTCTTTGAGAAAATATGATATTGCTCGAATGCTCGGGATCTACTTAGAGATTACAAGGAAATAATATGTGTCATTCAATTTTAGCAAAATTGCTTATGGATTCATTTCGGCCACGATGAAAAAAAGGTTGTGAGCAGTACTGAGCACCTCACCTTTTGGTTCAGATGGCTGCAACTCTGCACTTTCTGATGGCACTTGGTCTATTGCAGCAATTGATGCTGTCTTCGACAAACTATTGTCACAAGTTTGTTGTTGAAATGTCGATATTTTTTCTGCTTGTAATGATTTTTGAGTACTTTGAATTAATTCATCAATAGTTTGAAAGTCCTCATCAGAGTGTGAACTACATTCGGGAATGCAAGAATGTTCATTGTTTTTCAATAATGTATTTTCATCATTCGAATTACACAATGTTGGATTTTTATTAGTTTCTTCTCTACCATCCTCCTTCAGAGAGGGTTCAATACAACCTGTAGGATTTGTTGGACCTTGATTAATATTCTTCTTTGAAAAATTAAATCCCATTTCTTGAGTCTCTGTGCTCGATAAAATTGCTCTATTTTGTAAACAATATTCTTTCGATGTCAGATCAGATTCATCCATACTTGAGAGAAATTGCATGAGAGTAGCCTGAAATTTCACAAAGAGTTTTGTAGTGAAAAAAGAAATCAGGATGGTTCTTAGAATTTTCAATTACCGTACATCTCGCGAATCCATTCAACTAAATAGGCATTATTTCTGTTCTTCAAAATTACTATTGGCAACATATCTTTTTGTTGCATGTATTTTCAAATATGCTGATTATCAAACCTACATCTAAATATAGTTCATTTATCTTGTACTTCTCTGAAAATGGAATATCTTTCAAAACTTGAGCAATATTTGTGTGATCTGTTGACAGGATGTGTGAATCCTGAAAAAATCATGATAACCACATGTAGGCTATATAGAACATGAATAGATGGGACAAAAATAGAATTTGGTTAAAGAAAATCATTACGAAGTGTTTCCAAATCCTTGTTTTGTGCAAAATATCCACATGCAGTATAATTTCTATTATTGTCAACACGCCTTGGAGTTGAAAAAATGAGATTAAACCCAGAATTTCATTTTGATTAATGGGAATGCTTTATATGTTGCATAGGAACACTTTAACACTACCATATTGCGTATATATCTACCATCAGGTCCCATAGAAGTCAAAAAGAAATTCGATAAAAAAATAAAATAAGAGCATTGAGCTTCTAGTAATAAATTTCATCTTAGTAAAAATTTGAAATCAATCAAGGGAAGATATATTTTTTCCAACAACAACCATTCAGGAGAATGATCGATGTGCATAGGCATTCGGGCCCAATATATAATAAAGAGCGTAATTCGCGACTTGGAACAAAATATTCTGCAATATGTGATAATATAATATTATTCAATCTTTAAGTACTAAAAATTCAATATCAATATAATATTGGTCCATTAGTTGTGGAGAAAGGTGCTGTTTGCTTTTATCCAATGCAAACAAGAAAAATTAGGCAAAATATGTTTACGTATATACAGAGCAAATCGACAACCTGTACTGAATCCCATTCTTCTTCATGCTTCAACTTCATTCGAGAGGATGTATCACCTAGATTGCATCAAATTAAACAAAATTTTGTCTGCCTCGTGAAAAATTTCAAGGTACCAAGGTTCAAACACAAGGTTCAAGACACATACAACCTGGGTAATGCTGATTAAAGACATATTAAAATATAGGATGAATACAATATTTGATTGTATTTCAATATTTTAATTCCTTGATTACAGAAAAATTTAGATTGGGTTGAATTGTAAAATTATCATTTTGACCAATTGGAAGTTTCCCAGTATGGCTAAAAATGCCATTATTTAATTTTTAAGAACTTGTATTAAAAACAAACAACCATTAAGATCACAGTTTAGTGTTAACATTATTAATTTTATTTTTTCAATTATCAATTAGGAATATATTATTCGCTTTTGGCTCTCTCTAGCACTTCATATTCATGCAATTCTGCTACAAGCTCTTGGTATAACTGGCTATGTTTATAATTTTACCGGCAAAGCTTAGAAGAACATTAAAATCGGTTCCTTGATCGTTTTCATCACATTCCGCAGATTCATATTTCGCCCAATTGCTTGTGATTGGTCTCTTGCTGAATCCAGATTCAGAAATCTGAAATAAACAATAAAAATGGCATGACTTATTGATGAAAAATTGTCCTATACAGTTAGCGCTCCTTGGAAAGTTGACCAAATAGTAAGACTCCAAGTTCCAACCCCCTCAACCCCGATGATGACCATTTGCAAACAATTACAATAATATGCATTAACAAGTTGTGATCACAGGCTAAAATACTCACTATAACGTTGGAAATATAACTCAATCCACACCAAAAACAAACTGTCCCTGATCCAAAATAATCTGTCAAAACAAAATGTCCATCAATATCAGAGACTTACCGGTACCTCATTGTCACCAAAAGCTGGTAATTTTGCCTGAGTTTCAGTGATATTAGAACGTTCATTATCTAAATTGAAATAGAAAGAAGTTTGAAAATTTAGGAAAAAAACACTTTAAAACAATCGAAAACAGATATAAAAAAATAATAAAAACAATATGTAGGGTTCAATACAGTGAAACAGTCAATAAGCTTTACTTGAATTGTAATAAATGATATGTGAAAACCTTTGTCATCAGACACTGATGATTGTCCTTGTTGTATCCCATGTTTTTTCTTATATCGAGCATTTTTAGTCTTCTTGTGCTCATCTGGTCTCATGTTCAATATTTTAATAATATAGAAAATATGAACCCAAACACAACAAAGTCTGAATTAAAAAATTAAAAATATATATTCTTAGCTCAGCATTGATGAAAAATTGTTTGCATAAAATATAAATCACACGTTGGGGTTAATTGTGAATTCGAAATTGTTGAATGCGCACAACATACACTGAACAACAATATGTAATGAAGCTATATCAATATTACAAACGAAGCCGGTTTCTGCTATGTTCACAGTATTCCAATTATATGATAGAAATGGTCGAAAAGTCATCATGAAGTTAAATGGACTTCAGATAAGTGCTATCAGTTTGATATGTAGGTGGTCATAGGAGCTGTATCTTCAATAAAGGCAGCTGTGCAATACAGTTCTTTTATAATATCTCATACTGTGCTACCGATTCACAAAAATACTTCCAAACATTATACGGTATATTTGACTTCAGTATTTTAATTAGTGAATGTTTTTTAAAATGGTTCTTTTATGAGCAATGTCCTTTTTTTTACATACATTTGCCAAGTAAATTCCCAATTCCTCAACTGAGTAGAAAGATTACTCCTAATAGGTTTGCAACCACCCACTAACAGCTACATAAAGCTCTAGAGAAATTTAGCTCAAAACACATAGTTTTTCAGACCATATAAGGACGCAATATATCACTGCTAGTGACAATTGAAATCATGCCCACATCACCTCTTTAGCATCACTCCTCAATTGGTCAAGTTCTAGTTCTATTTGAAAAAATATTTGAATGTCACTTTCCTAATATTACCAGCAAAGCCACACCATTAAAAATAGACAATTGCATCGCAAGTAATATTTAATCGACAAACAAAATCTGGCAGGGGATAGCAAAATTCCGAGTTTTAAACAGTTAAAGGAAAGTTACAGGTGCTAAAAATGTATGAACGAACAACTGCGCAACAATGTCTATAATACAGCCCAATCAAAATTTGAAATACAATTAACATGACATACTCTTTGCAGAGGCATAGCATGGTGGAACAAAACACTTTACTCCTATAATATTGTTTCAACAAAAGCCTGATTTCAATCCTATGCCCTAGATTAGTGGTTCCCAACCTTTTTTTCAGGTGACCCAATGTTTTTAAAAAGTGTTTTTAAATTTTGTTATTACCGGTAAGTCTCGCGATCCCTAAGGATATGCTCAAATACTAAACACCATGTAGTGCTTTTATGGCCGTAAAATTAAATTATAAATATAAAACTATCATTTTACAGTTATTTTCCCAGAAATCACTTCAAAATGAGAAAGCTTGTTTTCCATCAGCAAGTTTTTGAAATTGTGGCGTTGCTATAAGAAAAATAGACGCTGCCAAGTTTTTAGCAGTGATACTTCCCATATGTATAACTATTGAGCAAAACTTCAATAATAAACAGTGAAATATAAAATTAGTAACTTTTCAAGTTTTTGTTGAAAAAACAAGCGACCCAAAATGATTTTCAGACGACTTTCTACTTTTGGGTCGCGACCCATAGGTTGGGAAACACTGCCCTAGATCATAGGTTCTCCAATTGCTCCAGACGAAGCCACAGGGCTCCATGATATTTTTAATACAAAGCAGAAAACATATCCGAGTCATTGAATAAGGTAATTTTAATTTACTCAGAATCAGGAACATTAATCTGTAAATACCAATGTGTTTTTTTGTTTCTATTTTTATAAATTCATTGTGGGGCTCAGTAAATAATAGTCAACATCTTCACGGGCTCCCTGACGCAAAAAAGTTTGAGAACCCCAAGCCTAGACCAATACATTCCCATATCAAATAATAAATGAATGAAAAAAGAATCAAGATGTAATACCAATAAACATCTGGAAAACAGAGATTGAATTCCTGAAAATATTGTTCTTAATCGCCAGGACCTTTTCATGCTTTGGCACAACACGAGCGCCGACAGTCATGTTTTGTGAGATATTGACAAAATGCCATTTAAATATGTTGTTTGATTCACCATCATTTATCAAAGTTATTTGCCCAGAAAACCCCATAAGACGATTCACATTAAAAATGTTTTTCTTACACAGAAGCTTCATCTTCTACTCATTTTTCCTAATCTGATATCTCGTTCTTTTTCAAATTGTCGAAAATCTGTTCTTTCAAGAAACAATTGTTTCTCGACATAACCATCTTTCCCTTTATTATAAATTTTCAATTCATCTTCGATACCTTCTTCATCTTTATAATTTTGCCAGTCTAATTTAGACTTTTCAAGAGTACTGAGTTTTGGTCTTTTCTCCATTTTACCTAAAATACCTTGTAATCCACCCTTGCGCTTGGTTGTTAAAGGCAAGCTAGTTGATGCTCCCATAGTTCTTGTTTTCAAGTGACTCTGTCCTTCTTTTGATTTTTTATCAACCACCTTTGTTATTTTCACATCTTCCCCAGCAAAATCATAAACTTTTGTTACAGTTATTGTTTCTTTCGTTTTATCATTTCCAATAAGTGAAGTTGTGCCATTCGTTGACTTTTGCTCAGAAACTTCAGATGATTGAACATTATCAATTGACTGAGTGCTTTTAACTGAATTAGAATCTTTACCCTGGTGTACTGGTGCTATTTTAGATACATCAGCTTTGAAAGTATTCCAAATTTTATCCACCTCATCTTTGGAAACCGCATGATCAGAATCATCATGAGAGTCTACTTTTACATGATAGTCATCATCATCATCATCTGCATCAAGTTTATCAGGAATATAATCTTCATCATCTACATCAGAAGATGAGTCTTTATCATCATAGTCAGACATTTCTATCAACAAACCAAAATTACTGTATTACAGTAACAAAAAAACCTAAAATATATAAATAGGTCCTTAGAAACTGGAAAATTATATTCATTATAATGCTGTATCCAGTACTGACAGATTGAGCAGTCACGCCGATCGTATCAGCAGAGGACTAGAGGAGAAAAGACTGTCAGACTGTGTACTACAGCCAGAGTGCTGTAAGATATCTCAATAATACAGTAATAACAGTTCACCCTCCAATTTCATTAATTTACAAAATCGAAAAGACGAAGCCATTCAAACTTCTGAAAATTGATAATTCTTGAATTTAAATGGCAGAATCAGTGTAACGCTGGGTAGTTCTAAAATGGGTATGCAAGGTTGCCGGATCCCAGCAATCAAAAAAAGCCAAATTAAGACATAAAAAAGCCAGAAAAAGCCAACAATTTTACTAAGTACAAAAGCCCTATGATTTGTCAGATTTAAGCCTTTCTGCCTTTGGCACAATACTGATGCTGATGTAGAGCCATCAGTTCATTCAGTGAGCCACACAACTGCCTTATCCCATTGAAAGTTGTATTTTCGGTTGCTATCATGTATCAATGGCGGGATGAAGGGTTAAAAAGTAAAAAGGATTAATTGAATGACAGCACCAGAATCTACATTCCACACAATACTGCAATACAGTCAAGCTGACATCTATATAAAACAGTTTAAAAAAATCAAAAAAAATAAAAATAAAAAGAAAAATCAAGTGGATAGCATTATTTTACCATTCAATATATACAATACCTAAATACAGGGGGCCGCTTCAGTATGCAGGTATGTGATATATATACCTGCATGTTTCTACCTAAACTTGTGATATAGTCTACCTCAAAAAATTCTCCCTATAATGTAGGTACTTTACTACTGTACTATCTGATTCTGACTATTAAAAATTTTAAACCATCAATTTTACTAAAAAATTATCTAACCACGTGCCACTTACAAGCAGTACAGGTGGACTACTGGTAGGTAATTTCAGGAATTCAGTAATTTTAGCGTAGTTAATCACATTGTTCGTACTAAATTTTGATTAGCCTATTGCAAGAAAACTAAAGCTCCACATCAGGCAATGTGAAAATTAACTTATATGCCTACAACTACCGTATTTTTTGGAAACAGAACTGAAAACTGACGAATTACACGCAAAACTATAAAAACGAGGCAATGTTTACAAACCTGCTTAAACATCTGTCTGAGCGACTGCAATTATTTCTCATTGGGCAGTTGGGTACCCGTACCGTATGGTTAAGCGTTGAGGTAATAAACAAGGAAATCGATGCTCGGGGAAATCCAAATGTTAAGTACCGGTAGCTAAGTAATAGGTTATTGTTACACATTAAATATTGTATTTCATATGATTTTAATACTAGACATAGACACTACACAGGGGTTCCCAAACCAGGGGTCGCGACCCCAAATTGGAGGCGCAGTTCTTACCACTTCACGGCAGCTCCTGCCACGAACGAACCGCGCCAGCTCTTGGCTTCTCAGTATTCAGTAATCAGTATTAACGGCATATTCACAAATTAATGTACCAGATTTTAATTGATCATGTGGAACTATATCTACTTAAACCCCAACCCCAAATTTAGCAGCTTGTACCATGGCTTATTGTAAAACAGGCCCATAGGCATCGCTCTATGCTTTTTTTTTTTTATTTTTTTTTATTAGATTTTCATAAAATAAAATAATATTGAATTAATCAATATTAGAAGATAAATAATACATTCCAAAAAAGTAATATTTCACACTGTTTGAAATTGTAATATAATAGTATGGTATGAGTAAACAGAAGATTGGAGAAATTTCACATTTTATCTATATACTATACAATCAATTACTAAATAAAATTATATCGAAATAAACAATATCAGTAATACAGTCATGAAGAGTATCACAATGTTTGCATTCGCAATCTAATTATGTTATTAGAAAACCGAGAAAATCTGACATTATATGTATATACCATACAGGGGCAATCATTTAGCAAAAAAAATATCACATTTTAGGTATATACCATATAAATATATAAATACATAAATAAATACATAAATAAAAATACATAAAGGGGCAATCATTTAGCAAAAAAAATCTTACATTTTAGGTATATACCATATAAGGGCAATCATATAGCAAATAGAATAATATTGAAATAACAATTTTTAATTCAGCAATACAGTTATAAAAGGTAATTTCTCACAATGTTTGCAATTGTAGTCTAACAATGTTATAAGAAAACAGCAACATATCACATTTTATGTATTTAAGGAAAGAAAAACAATAATATGTAATTAAATAGCAAAAAGTCACTTGATCGACTATTATATAAATAAATGCCACTTTCTTTTGTGTATCAGGATTTTACTATTTTTCATTGCTATATATTTCTCGTTGTCACGAATATCACGAATAAATTTATAAAAAACATCAAAAATTGGTTTTCGTTTCTGGATCCGGCATCTATATATAAAGAAGCGGGCAGCCAATAGTACACAATTGATGAATTGTATTTCAGGAATGTCATCAAAGCCCATAAAACATTCTTTGATGGAAAGATCAAAATTCAAGTTATCTGTCTTAAAAACAATCCACTGGTCTATCTCGGACCAAAATTTACTAGTTATCTCACAATAATAAAATAAATGCAAATGAGTTTCGATATGTAATTTACAAAATTCACACAAGTTTGATTCTACTATCCCAAATCCATATAAAACATTATTCAGCGTTATAGCTTTATAAAACAGCTTCATTTGAAAAGATCTCAGCTTTGTCTCAATAGTTGATGAATATGAATTTATGAAATATTTATTCCACTGTACACTAGAAATATTGAAAGATTCTTGCCAAAAGGACTTGTACATGTTTGGAGAGACAAACTGTTTCATTATTATTATTTTATAGGTATTTTTGCACGAATAATTTTCAGTGGTGGTTGAAAGAAATTCACTAAAATCAAAGTCACAAATTTCAACATATGATTGCACAATGTCATTCCATTCCTCAGGAATACTACCTATGATTTTGTAATAAGTTCTATAATCATCAACATTATATTGCATGCTATATTCTTCAAGTAGCTCAAAATAAGTATAGAAAGTATTATGAGAAATTAAATGTCTCAATTCAGAAATGCCATGTTCTTTCCATGTAGAAATATAAAAAGGTTTTCTGCTATATTGCAACTTTTTATTGTACCAGATCGATTGATTAAGTATAGGCACATTCAAAACAATATTCTTATACTTATACCAGTATAACATCATGTTTCTAATAGTGATAAATGGAATATTTTTCATAAAATGGGAGTTCCAGAATAAATTCCCCTTTAACAAGGATGTGAAATCAAGATTCTTCAAATAATTAAGTTCTACAATCTTCCATTTACAAACTTTGGTATCATCCAATAAAAACCCCACCCACTTAATTTTTTGAGCTATTATAAAACTATGGACATCAATCATGTCAATACCACCCAACATTTTTGGACCAATTAGTGTTTTTCTTTTGACTCGCTCCCACTTAGAATTCCATAAAAAATGATATAGTGAAGCGTTTAGTGATTTAATATATCTGTCTGGAATGAAAACAGGTAAATAAGTAAAACTGTAGGTGAAAAGCGAAGCAATTAGTGTCTTAATTATACACACTTTACCTAGTAATGTAAGATTCCTCATTTTCCACACTTGGATAACATTTTTAGCTTTAATTATGATTTGAGGGAAGTTTACTTCAAATAATTTTGACAAGTCAGCAGGGATATTCACTCCAAGAAATTTTAATGAGTCAGTCACTTCAAGTCTAAAATTTGAAATGTAATCCATGTTTATAGGTTTTCCAATTGGCATTATGTGTGATTTCTCCAGATTAGTTTTACATCCAGAAATATCACCGAAAACATTTAAAATATTAAACAGGTTTTTAGCACTGGTACTTGATCCATCTGTAAACACAGTTGTGTCATCAGCCGCCATTGCTATTTTGACAGTCGAATCGCCAATTCGTATTCCCTTGATTCCTTCATCTGCTCTGACCATAATTGCCAAAATTTCAATGCAGCTCAAAAAAAGGTATGGAGAAAGTGGATCCCCTTCTTTTAAGCCTCTTTGTAATATAAAGTTGTTGGATATGTAGTTGTTATTTATAACACAGGATGTGCTGTCTTTGTACATGATCTTGATCCAAGATATAAAATTTCGCTGAAAGCCAAATTTTTCAAGAACGTTGAATAAAAAGGGCCATTCAACACTATCGAACGCTTTACAAATGTCCAAATTAAAAATTGCACCAGGTATATTATGATGTGACGTATAATTTACCAAATCACATACCAATCTAATATTTTCTCCCATTTGCCTGCCTTTGAGAAATCCTCTTTGATCTTCATTGATGATATTATTCATTACTTTCTGCATTTGTGTAGTCAATAATTTACTTAAAATCTTATAGTCCACATTAAGCAATGTAATGGGTCTATAGTTTTTGATATAATTCCTTTCTTTATTCTTCTTCAATATTAAAGAAATCAATCCACTGCGTTGGCTATCACTAAGTGTTCCTGTAGACCAAGAATAATTATAGGAGTTCAATAGAGGAACCTTGATTTCATCCCAGAACTTTTTGTAAAATTCACAAGGAATTCCGTCCATGCCCGGGCTTTTATTATCTTTCATCGAAAAGAGTGCTTTCTTACAATCGGCCATTGAAATCGAGCCGTCACATTTTTTAGATGTTTCATCTGCCATTTCTGGAATGTTTAAGTAATTTAAAACATTATCAATCTAGTTTTCCTGTGGCATATTTGAACAAAAAAAATGTTCATAGTAATTACATATTTTGTTTAATATAATCGTTTGATCTGTCTCTGTATGATTGTCGATTGTTAGTCTTGTAATAGATGAATTTGACTTTCTCCTCTTTTCTAATCCGAAAAAATATTTGGAGTTCTTTTCACCATTTTCAGCCCAATTAGCCTTACTTCGTATGATGCATCCTCTAGTAATATCTTGATACAAATTGTCATATTCCTTTTGTTTTAGCAACAGATTGTTGTATGTCTGCTCAGAGTTATCTATTAAGAGTAGTGTCTGCAAATTATTCATGTCGTTTTCTATCTTAGTCATCAGTTTATTTCTTTGTCTTTTTTTTCTGCATGAGTAAGCAATAGTTTCTCCTCGAATTACGCATTTTAAGGTGTCCCAAAAAAGATGAGGATTGACAGGCTGATGAGAATGATCATATATGGTATTAGATATAACAGTTCTTATTGAATCAACATAATCTTCATCATAGAGTAGGCTGCAATTAAATTTCCAGTATCCACTACCACGTGGTATTGGGTTGAGCTGAAGATCCAAAGTGCAAAGGGAATGGTCAGATCTTATACTTGGTACAATATTACAGGCTTTTACTTTTTCCAAAAGAGTATTTGATAATAAAAAAAAATCAATTCTGGTAAGAATCTTAGCTGGTTTTTGTAGATGTGAATAAGATTTTTCTGTAGGATGAGTTATACGAAATGCATCACATAAATCATATTCACTTATAATATTCAGAACAGTTTCTCTAGATTTTTGATTACTATGTATCGTCCTTCCACCATGTTTGTCCAAGTTATTATTCAATACAAGGTTGAAATCGCCCCCAATTACTAGGTGATCATATTCAATATTATCTAAAACTTCAATCAATTGTTCGAAAAATTCAGGCTTGTCCACATTGGGACCGTATAGATTTAGAAGACCAATTTTTTGACCTCCAATAGTTGTTTCCAGAGCAATGTATCTTCCATTTGAGTCTATTAGTGTTTTATGTATACTATAATTGACATTTATGTTGAACAAAATTGCTACTCCACAGGATTTACTTGTATGATGGCTGAATACACCAGTACCTCCCCATTCTTTTAACCATAGATTTTCATCTTTATCTGTTCCATGAGTTTCTTGCAAGAAAATCATGTCTAGTTTTTTTCTTTTGAGGAATGTAAAAATTTGTTTCCTTTTTTCAAAGTTTGCTATTCCCCCTGTATTGAAGGAACCTATATTTAGTGCTGTACTATCCATTAGTCAGAGAATCACAATTATAGTTTGCTTGGTAATTACCACAGGTACATGAAGGACCATTTTCTGCTGCACTTATTATACCACAGGAACAAAAAGTTATTATTTGATTGCAATGAACATTATCACATTTTTTAAACATACCTTTTACAGGTGGCATGATTAATGAAGAACAATGGCATTTGATGTAGACAGTTGAACAGGTTTTGCACTTCAGTAAATTATTTTCCCATTCACTTATTTCTAAACAGCAAGGTGAATAATTGACTAATTGCTGGCACAAGTTGCAAGGAATAGGGGTATTGAAATTTGCCACGTCTTTGGGTAGAGCAAAATAACCATAATTCTGACAGCACTGTTTGAGAATCAAATTCGATGTGCTACAGTATTCACACATGACCTCTTTTGATTCATCAGAGAGTATTATTTCTGATCCGCATTTGGCACACATTAGAAGTTTACTGGTTTCCTCATCTATCATATTTACCTCATGTCCATCACTAGATACATTGTCAAATTTTCGTTGGAAACGGGGTTGTTCGTTTGGACTGTCTGAATGAAGACGCTTTTGTTGTCCGACTAAGAGAATTTGATTTTCTTGCATTTTGGTTGACTGTGACGTCTTGGGTGTTTCGATAATGCTTTTCGAATTGGGTAGTGTATGGTTTGATGTTTCTGGTGTTATTTGCAAAGAGGCTTTCTGTTTATTTTCTTCCTGAGTAGATGATGAAACATTAGACAAATTGATAACCTGTTCAGTTCGATTTTGTTGATGTTGAGACTTTGGAGGAAGCTTATCTATATTTACAATATCTTTTAGTGCAGTGATTTTGCTTTGTTTTTGCATTCTTTGTCTGTTCTCTTGGTATTGGATTCTCAGTGGACAGTCAATTTTAAAATGCTCAAACGAACCACACTGATTACACGTTTTTCTTTGACCATAATATTTAACTGTAAGCATGTACCCATCAACATATAAATAGCTTGGTATTGGATTTTCATTGTGAACATTCATGGTTCCTTGTCCTATTCCATCTTTATCTTTTGATTCAGAAACCTCTGAATCAAATTGAACATGTTTAAGCAAAGCAGTTTTTATCATACTTGTAGTTAGGTGACCTGGCACCCATGATATGTCAACCCTAACCTTTTCAGGCTCATATAAATACCACTTGCATTCAGGTATAGGGTGAGATTCCAAAAACGTTGATAACTTCAGTACCGCTGCTCTTGAAATACACGTTACATCGATAGAGTTATATGGTCTGACTGCAATGGTTTTAACATGATTCTTAGTTAAGCATTGTAAAATAATGTTTTTCGCTGCATTTCTGAAGCCGTCTTCGAATGGTTTTTCTCTTGAAAATTGCATATGCAGACAATGTGGTCGTCGAATTTCCCTTGTTTTAATTTTGTCTCTGAGTGGCGGAATAACGCCAGATTGACTTTTCAAAACGTCGGAGTAAGAAGCCGCCATGTCTCACGCTGCTTGCTGCCTCGGTCCCATATATCTTAACCTCGCTCTATGCGTATGCTATAGAAAATGTAGGTGCTTATTGCGACATCACTGTTTGGTTTTAGCTTATTTTACTTAATATCACGACGTGACCAAACTCAAAAGTCCAGTGAAAGAAGCTCCAAAGTTTCATGAAAAATATATGTATTGACCTGGGGTCGCACTGGACACTTGAAAGTTGTCTTTGGGGTAGCCCTAAAAAAAGCTTGGGGACCCCTGCACTAGAATAAATTTAAAAAAGCCAAACGGAAATTTTGACGCCAGGCGTGTTTGAAAAAAAGCGTTAAAAAAGCCAACATGGCAACTAGGGTTGAACTTGGATTATCCAGATAACCGGTTAACCGTGAGTTATTTTCTTATCAGATATCCGGATATTATTGTGACGGTTAACCGGATAATAGAGCAGTATATATAATGCATATGCGCATTAGTGTTTTTTATATTTTTTTGTTGAGTGGCGACTGATATCTCATATATAAGCATATATTAACAACTTTTATTCATCTCCCTATATGTACATTGCTACTTTTGTTAGTTACATTGTTACATAATTTTGTTTGCTACGTTGCTGTATGTTGTTTATTTTGTAGTAGTGCAGTTACTGGTACAGTTGCATGTGCATTCATCTTATCTCGGACCAGAAGCCTATTGATTTTGGGCGAATTATGTCGTATAATTAGCGAGTTATTAAATAATTAGTGATGGGACACAAGGTGTCACTGTGGAGTAAGAGCGCTGTTTTGGGGGATCCCCTAACTTTCGATCGATAAGTCTTCGGTCTATGACCGATATTCTCGTATTCGAATTTTGGTTGATCTTTTAAAGTGTTCAAAACTTGAGACAGCTGCGCTTGATTTTTTTTTGTTACGTCGCGTAGTTCAAAATAAATATGTAAAATATACTTATATAATGAATACTCGCGACGATTTGTGAAGCAGATCATGACACTCGCTGATAATACCGCCTACGTTGTTTTCAGCTGATAATAATTTTTCTATTGCGCAAAATATTCAATTTGTGGCCGATTCGAGCATTTTAAAATGTCTTTCAATAATAACTGTGTTCTGAAATTTAGGTGCTCCAGAAGTATGTGTACTAAATGGCGCACAACCTGAACATTGTATGTGTATCAGGCTAGGGTTCATATTTTCTTCTCCTCAGGCACTCAGGTCTTTCAACCAGCATTTTAATGATATATAACTACCGTGTTTCCCCGAAAAAAAAACCTAGCTTGAATTTCAAAATAATATAAGCCAGTCCTTAAAATAATACCTTGTCCTAGTCGATAGAGCGAATTTACTTTTTTGACCTAGTCGATAGCAAGGAATCTCTACTACACGTTTTAAATCAAGGTGGTCCAAACCAGACACATTCCTTGCAGCCCACAGAACAGTGTCAGCGTGCAATAAACCATTGGTAGATATTTGCATTTATTGGCAGAACATTTTCTAATAATTTTTAATTTCGGAATTTCAAAGTTGTATCTATAGACGTCAAGACGGTGCCAATATGAGAATGACGTCCTGTGATAGGTAGAAGGAAAATGAATTGTGTTGTGCAGACAGAACCAAGCCGATGAGATGAGTCGCGCTTTTTATCGAAACTTCGTGCCTTACGCTCGCGTCAAGTAACTCCTCATTCGGAGACCCGTTTTGTTTCTTTTTTTAGTTTAAAACACTCCATTATTTTCAAGCGTTGGCCATGTGGCAGCAATGTATTTACTTACTCACAACAACATTAAACCACAGTGTCTGGTGTGTTTTCAAATAATATCTGTCACGAAAGACTGTTATTTTAAGCAACATTACAAAACCAAACACGGGAAAAGCAATTTTAAAATACCTAAAGGCTTTATACAGTAGATATCATAGCAAGAAATTTTACCTACTCGTTTTAAAGGATTGAAAATCTATGTTTTAGTGGGTATTTTAATTAAATAAAAACGTGTTATTTATAAGTAAATGAATATCGGTTTTCATATTTTGTATATTTGGAAATCTAAAAATTCTCTAATTGAAAATAAAAGACATCCCCCCAAAATAAGCCCTAGAGTTATTTTTTGAGAGAAAATTGAAATAAGACATTGTATTATTTTCAGGGAAACACGGTATGTTTAGTAGTTCTTTCAAATAAAAACGGGTTACAGTATTTATAGGTAAATGGATACCGGTTTTCATATTTTGTATATTGTCCATATATGTAAATCTCGTAATTCTCTACTTTGTAATTTTGTTTTTGATAAATGAAAATAAAAGATATCCCCCAAAAATAGGCCCTAGTGCTATTAAAGACACTGCCTATTTTAATTATCTATTGAAACTTGGGGGGAGCCGGATTTCATGCCAGGACAGCAGGGTGCTTGTCCCATTGTTTGTATAATAGTAAACATTAGTCCAGGCCTATTTTACGTTGCCCAAAAAACAACTACCACAGTAGTTCGAGACAGGACGACTTCCAACAACTGGCTTTTAGCGGCCATGGCGAGTTACTCATCACGTTACCTGAAAGAAACTGAAGCCGTCTTTCGAAACAGTCAACGAAATACAATCTATCTGTATCTCATCAGTGCAGTGGTTCCCAGCCTTTTTTCGTATCGCGGCACACTATTGAGCTCTTTAAATATTCGCGGCACACCTATCACAAAACATGAACATTTTCTACTCATAAAGCCTTTCTGCTATAAACTAATTTAAAGAAAAGAAGATCAGATAAGGGGAATTTTATTCATATGAAGACAACATACCCCGCATTTAGTAACAGGTATATAATATTAATAGTGAATTTCAGCCATACTGAGCTTGATTCTACAAATCACCTGAAAAGGCAGGGTTCAGACGGATGGCGGATACCTGGTTAGGCGATAATTTCATCTGTATTTAAACACATGTCGTTTCCGTCCTAAAAAAATATCATCATCAGGTATTCACACTTTTGCACAACCTAATTTTTTTCAAATTTAATATCTTCCTCCCGTTGCCAAAATTTGTCGGATAGAATATTTTTATCGAATCAAATAATTTTAACGAATCGTCAAATATCGGGAATTATTAATTTGTATACCACAGGCATCCAGAACGCTAGACATTCTATTGTTGGTGAATTCGGGATTTTATTCCGATTTTCATATTTTGCGCCGGCTTTGATCTTTCTCGCCACCGTTTGTAAATTAAGTGTCCAAATTTTAGGGTGAAATTATAATATTTCTGACACCGGAATCAGGATATTCATGGATACGATAGTTGACCTCCTTATGATTTTCTTTCTCCATTGTGCCTGTTTTATTTTCGTATTAAATAGCCAATGAAGAGTGCGTCTGTAAGTTAATGTGCCAATTTTCAACAGTATACAGTATTATATGGATGTTTCCCCAAGCATCGACTTCCTTGTTTACTTCGTGACATCGGCCAATCAACGAGATGCAAAAAGTGACGTAACAATGCATCCGCTGGGTCATTTTTCTCACTCATGGATTTTTTTTTTCAGTGCATAAAACTCGTGAGAACGGACGTGAGTTTGCTTTTGTCCGGAACGTTCGTGAAAGTGGTACCGGGATAGGCAAGTTCACGAAATATGATATAGGGCATATGCCCAGTTATACCAGCAGTTTTCTTTCGTTGTCGTGTATTAATTGAGTAATAATGAATTGATTACTCTGGTGATACAGGTTTCATTGTTCCATGAGCAATAATAATTTTGTTCGGTTTTATATCATATTATTACGACAATTGTATAATATGACTATATATATATCGATATCATTAGATCCCCCCCCCCCTGATTATGTTTTACCAACTTTCATGACCTTTACCTTCATGACCTTTCATGAACCGATACAACTGCACAGGGGTACCGAGTCCAGGGCTGCCACTCTAGATGTTTTATATCTAGATCAACGGCTAACATGATCTAGATCTAGATGTTTTTTTCAAGATCTAGATGTAAAATTTGGAGCCTAGATGTTAGCTATAAAATCTAGATTTTTTTTCGAAGTTTTGAATATTATTCAATGAGAAATAAATAAAGAGATGTGTATAATACTGTAGCCCAAGCCTCATTTAATTGGGCTTGTGTTTTTGTGTGCGTGCTGGTGGGCAGGCACATGAGATACTTCATGTTTTAAACGTTTTTGTAGGTTTTGCTTGCCCTCCAGAATTCTCCATTTTAAATTTAGGTTTGTTATGGAGTTTTCGAAATAAACTATCTATCTATCTAATAGGTGAATGAATATTACCGTATTTCATTATTTAGAGGTACCGGTATTGATGTAAGATTGATAAAAGTCATTCATATTGTATTCGTCCCCCGGTATGGTACCATACAGCCATATGTACTTAAAATATTTGAATAACGAATTAAACATGATTAAAACATGTGACGTTTTAATTAACGTTAAATAGAAAAGAGACGTTTTCCGGATGATATTGTTGCCAAGGGGTTTTAAAATTATTAAGTTTATAAGTGCTATTGAATGTGTCTCTCTTTAAACATCAATCTTTCAAAATGCCAAAGTTTATACACTACCAGCAAAAATTTAGAAAATTTTGACTTAAGGCTGTACAGCTGTACGGTAAGGGATGGTTTGCCCCAGATGATAAGAACAAGGTCTTTTGTAAGTTCTGCAGATGGGAATTGAATTCTAGATTATGATGTTAGCTTCTTCGACATCTAATATTACTGTTTTATGGTTACTTTTCATTAAATTAAATGACTTCATAAATAGATGTTTTATTTTTTAATCTGGATGTTTCTAGATCAATCTACAGATCTAGGTGTTTTTAGTCAGGCAAAAGTGGCTGATCCTGAATACTAGAATACCGTTACTTATAGAATAAAACAATGTTAGAATGTGAATTTCCCCAATTCAATATTACATATTTCTTTGAAAATTTAGTTTTGTGTATATATTTATTTATTCTAAGATATAAAAATGCTTCCCCTGTTGATAAAAGGCAACTTTATGCCTGGAATATCTCACACAATTCAAATTATTACCAAGCAAATGCGACCTTTACCAGCTGCAGTAGCATTGAAAGCTCAACTACCTGATGTTGCCCAGAAAGCAGTTACTAAACTACCTTCTGCTGTACCAATGGCAACTGTTTCTATTTTCGGGGCTCCTTCAGTAAGATATGCGCACACTGATGCTGCAGTTCCTGATTTCAGTGCCTATCGACAGAAACTTAAAGATGATGTAAGCGATTTTAGAAAGACAGAAGATGAACGGAAGCTCAGAACCAAGACATATCATTATGCCATTTCAGCTGGAGTGTGCATGGGAGGAGTTTATTTGGCCAAATCTGCGGTAACTATGTTCCTTAAAACAATGAGTGCTTCAGCAGATGTTCTTGCTCTTGCATCAATAGAAATCCCATTGTCCGAAGTTCCTGAAGGAAAAAGCATTACTTTCAAGTGGCGAGGAAAACCTCTTTTTGTTCGCCATCGGTCTCCTGATGAAATTGAGAGAGAAAAAGGAGTTAATGTTGCAGAGTTGAGAGATCCACAGCACGATGCTGAGCGTACTCAGAAGGAAAACTTTTTAGTTGTTATAGGAGTTTGTACCCATTTAGGATGTGTCCCAATTGCCAATGCTGGTGACTTTGGTGGTTACTATTGTCCATGCCATGGTTCTCATTATGATGCGTCTGGTAGAATTCGAAAAGGGCCAGCACCATTGAATCTTGAAGTTCCAGAATATTCCTTCATTTCCGATGATATTATAAAAGTTGGTTAATGACTTATGCCTGACCATTTTTATACATCACATGTTATTGCGAAGTCATTTAGTATAAAAATATAGGGAAATATTGTCAAAATAAACCAGGATTTTGAATTTTGTTATATTTTTGGACTGTTGTAAGTTGTAACTTTATGTTTCCAAGTATTAGAAACACCTCTAATTTAAATAAAGCTGTTTCATGGAATATTGGTTGTTGATTCTTTTCATATTTCAAATTAGTTTCAATTTTGAATATTTATAATTTCTATATTCACTCCTGAATAATATTGTTTTAAAACAACATTTAATCGGAAATTACTGTCTGGAATAATGAGATTAATATTGGAGCAATCTGTTGACTAAATATGAGGTTAAATTATTTTGCATATGATGTATGTATGGATTATATATGTTCCACTCAATGATGTTATTAACAAATGTCTTGTTTAAAATTGGACTTGAATATTAGAAACTCTTGACTTTTCATTAGTGCTTAATTAATATATTGTTTGTTTTTTGAACGTAGATGAATTAAACTTTTTCAACCGGCATGGTATTTATGAAATCTGTTAAAATATGACATCTATAATCAAGTTCACAGCACTTTCTGGTGCTCAAAATGAAGAACCAAACTGCTATCTTCTGCAGGTGATTTGTTGTTATTGTCTTTTCATTTGTTCTCTGTGTCTTTTAGGAGCAGTTTTTTTATAATTAGATTGAAAGTTCATGTTCAACGATGTGACCACTGAAACGTAATTAGATTATTTTGCCTTCACAGAGAATGCGTCTAGAACGGGCTTCTCAAACGGTGGGATAATTTTTTGGGGCTTGAAGCTAGGTGAAGGATATTTACATTCTATCCACATAATTTCAACGTGTTTTTTGAATAAAACATACTTTTGCCTACGATCTGTTATTTGTAGCCTATTATTATTAGCTAGTTATTTTTGAGATGGGACATGAGACTCCACACATTTAACTTAAAAAGTTTAGGAACCACTGGATTCTAGAAGAAGCAATGACTTTTTCTCTCGAAAGCAGTCTTGTAAAAATACAAATCTGTAATAAATGTTTCTGAAGCATGTTATCTCCATATCAACAGGTTGATGAATTTACGTTTTTGCTGGACTGTGGTTGGGACGAGTGGTTTTCTGATGGCATTATAAAAAAGATAAAAAGGTAGCTTTGCATTTTTCCTCCAAATTGTATGGAAGTTTTACAGCACTGTGCGCTATCATGGGAAATAGTTATTCAAATGAATCTACTCTATTCGCTTAATGCATTGCATTAGCATTTTTGTTGACCCTTTGAGGAGGTTTGTCATGCTGACTACTTTTACCCTGCGAATATACCATTTGTCTTATTCGAACAGCTATTAAAAAGTACCCTTCAATAAAAGCAATGTTTCCCAATACTAGGAAGCCTGTAGTTCTCAAACTTCATGACCCTTCAGGCCTTCACCAATAACTCTCACTCTCAGCACTTTATAAGAATACATAGGTTTGCTTTTACTGTGTTTTTTCATCACAAATATTTTTCACTATGTTCAATGATGAAAACAACAACCAGGATAATAAGTGCATTGTAGTCAAAGAATTAACAAAATCACAGTCATTTACTTCAAATTAATGTAGTCATGACAAATGATACTTAGTAAAGGCCTTTGCTCATTGCCCCCACATGACCTCTCTGTGGCCCTCTTGGGTGACCGAGGGCCCAATTTAAGAATCTGGGCCAAGCACAAGATGAGATTTCAATGATTGAAGCACAGAAAGCTTGTTGATTTTTCATTGTTTTGAAAATAGCAAGGATGAGAAACATTCATTTTAGTGGAAGAAAACGAGTGTTGTCTTTTGTGGAATAGCCACATATACGACTATTGTGCGACTGTTTTGGGAGCTAGCAGGGCTAGCAACTGATAACAAGTACATCCATATCTAGGGTTCAGCTAGATCCAATGCTAACTTTATTACCATGATCATCTCTTCTCCAGACAGAATTTATTAGAAAGGTTTCGATTTGAATCTCATATTAGCCCTTTTTCTATTGGCACCACTGCTGTGTGAATCGATTTATGAAAGTTTGGGGCATATGGTGGTAATGGGATTAACACAATATCTTTAACCGCTGATGGCACAATAATTCATTGGCAACACATTGTCACCCTTTTTTTGGGATGCTGAGGTATTCAATATTAATAATCATTTCATTATTTGTAGGTATTTGAGCCAAATTGATGCTATCTTACTTTCATTTCCTGATCCTCAACATCTCGGCTGTTTGCCTTATCTTGTTGGAAAAGTTGGATTGACTTGTCCGATATATGCAACTGTTCCCATCTATAAAATGGGGCAAATGTTCATGTATGACTTATATCAGGTATTCTGCAACAGAGGATTTGCATTTTTCTGCCTCATTCCTTCATCATTGCTTTGTAAGAGTTGTAAATTTAATTTAATGGCTGAAGTCAGTCGGGGAACAAATATAGCTAAAGTTATATTTATCCTGTTCAGGTAATCGGTGCACAACTGCACATCGTTTAAGAATTCATAGATTATCCCACAAAAATGCCATTTTCATGGGAGTCAACAATGCCATTGTTAGCATTATTCCTGATGCTCTGCATCACTATACTAGGTACAACATTATTGAGTTTTCTTCAGAACCAAATGGAGAGAAATAAGGCCATTGTTTGGTATATATTTCACTTATGTTATTTGTGATAGCCTCATTGATAGGGTGAAATAATTTATCACTCCTCAATTTTATCATGCAAGTTTGCAACTGGAGAATCAGATTTGATAATGATTGGGATTTGCTGGATATTTGTTATTATTGTAAATTTAACAATGGTTTTTCCAGTCTCATCACAACACCGAAGAATTTGATAAATTTACACTGGATGATGTTGATATGGCATTTGATAGAATCACTCAACTCAAACATAACCAAACTTTAACTTTGAAAGGTGAGGTGTAAATAAATTTTGCAGTAAAAAGGCCTTGATATTCTTTTCATACCACAACATTCCCAGATATATTTGTCTTTATCGGTGATAAACAATGGTTCATGACCCCACAATGTACATGTACCGTATATCGAATTGCCTGAGTAAATGAGAATGTTCTTTTTTTCCTCCACACAATGATTTGGTCTCTGTCTGAATGGTTGTTAGTCCATAGATGTAAAACAGTAGAAACTTTTTGAAACTAAAAACGTGACCGACTACTACTGGTAATTGTTTTTGTTTACTTGGTTGCTTGTTGTATGTAGGACTTTCTGTCACTGTCATTTGAATAAATGATGTAATCACATTAGGTAATTTTGAAATGATACATTTTTTGATTATTTTCTTAAAATACATAGACTACAGTCTACAATACAAAAAGTATGCTTCCATAAACAAGTGGCAAAACTAGAATTGAGACGTGAACACCAAATTCGTAAATCAGTGCAATTACGTAACATATGTGTTTATTAATCACCGTTTTAAAATTGATTATTGATATAGTGTCCACATAATGGTAGAATTTTCAAATGAACAAAATTTCGAGTAGTGAGGGCCTTCAGTGACAGTTGGAGACACCTCAAATATAATTATGGAGAACATGAAAAAAACCAAAACTTGAAACTGTTCATGCAGAACTTTTATTTCTATGTACGGTTTAGATAAAGGTCACGGCTTATCAATAACCCCCATACATGCTGCTCATATTATTGGAGGGACGTCATGGAAGATAGTCAAAGCTGATGAAGAAGGAGAAATCGTTTATGCAGTTGATTTCAATCACAAAAGAGAAAGACATTTGAATGGTAAATTACGACTTAGTCGGTCGCAGCTCGTATGTAATCTTTATAAACTTACACTATGAATGAATTGCATGCCGATTTAAGTATATCAGGTTGTAGACTGTGTTGTTTGTTTTTGAGAAAATAAGAGTATCCAATAAATTTTAAGTAATTTAAGTAATTACGGTAGATCCTTGCTAGTAATTACAATTTTGTTGTAATCTTGTACGCTTCTGTAAGGTTGTACTCTTCTGGAATCAGTTGGAAGTGGTGGCAATGGAGGTAGAGGCGGAATAGCTGGTTCAGTGTGCCCTCCTCAACTTCTTATTACTGATGCCTACAACGCTTCATATCAACAAGCAAGAAGAAAGTTGAGAGATGAGGAACTTTTAAGTATGTACTTCAGTCATTTTCGACAAATTATCGATGTCTTTCAGTGTTATATCGGATTCATGTAAAAATTGGTACATTTCTTTATATGATATTCTCAGATTTTCCTTTCTTTCGCTGATGGTCTTCAAATTGCTCTGGAATGAACAATGACTTGGTTCTGAATGCTTTATGTTCTTGTTTATTTTTCAGCTAAAATTATAGAGACCATGAGATCAGATGGGAATGTGTTGATTGCAGTTGACACTGCAGGACGAGTTCTTGAACTTGCAATATTATTGGTATGATAGACAATTTCAATTACTGCCCAGCATACATATATTAAAACTGAGTATAACCTTTACAGCAGCAGAAAGTTTACCTTGTCCACTAGATGTCACTGTTAATCAAGGTTCTGGATAGTCTATATTTACTTAGATTCCTCAATATGATTCATTGAGGAAAAAATTTATTTGAAGCTTACTTTTTCTTCTGTACAAAGGCAATGTATTACTGTCTTTTGTTTGGAAAAAATGCAACCAATCTGGATAGCTGTATTGACTACCATATGCTGCTTGCAACATGCATGACATTTACATCTTTAAATCCTTATGAAAATTAAATTATTTTTTCATAATTCAGGATCAGTTATGGCGAGACACAAGATCAGGCCTACATGCTTATTCCCTTGCTATGTTAAACAATGTAACATACAATGTTGTGGAATTCGCAAAGTCTATGGTATGTGCTCCGTTATGTTATATATATAGTGATCTATATAGTACAGATACATTGGGTATTACTCTCCAGTCCACATTTAATTAGGTAGAAAACAGGCTTGCTTCTTGCTTGCATGAATAATTCATTGGGACTCGAGTATGATTCAAGAAAAATGAACACTGTGATGAGGATTAGGTTATATGATTTTTCATGTTTTATCGGGAGTGAAGAAGGAGTTATCTTGGCTCAATAACCATACAGATAATCACAGCCTTTATTTGGTTCACCAGTCGGACATGGTAGGGCCGATAAGGGCCAACAAGAGGTAATAAGATGGCGTGATCATGTGGCGAACTAAGGCCTCTCATCTGGTTACGAGTCCAAGTTGGGTATGGCATTAGTTAGCCAGTTATTTGTTTTCGGAGGTACGGACATGATGGTGGAGGAAGCCGTATAAATGCAGTAACGGATAACCTATTACCAAACTGTCTTTTCGAGCCTGGGTTTATGAATGGCTCAATTCCTAGTGAAATACTGTGTTAAAATAAAACACCAGTAAGTATGCATCATATGCGATTGTGTATTTGGAGCAAGTTTAAAGTAAAGTAAATCTTCAAGTTCAATTTAGGAATAATGGAAAATTAAAAAAGAGATTCATGCCAAGGGTTGTATTAGACTTGACACTAGCAATTAATCAGGTCTTCATTCAAATAACATTCTTGATTTTAAATGTTATATTGGTTTATATTGAAGCTTCACAATATATTGTGTTTGCATTTTAACACAGGCATCTTATATCAAACCATGACATTAAATATTCAACGTGAATTGCAGTACCTGGTATAAATAAGCTTGATAATTTGTGAGGAGCTTGCATCCTAATTTCATGCTCGGATAAAGGCACTGTCTTATTAAAATTTCAATGCCTATACATTTATGTGTGCTATTTTTCATCAGTATACCAGTACATTTTTAAGTTTAAATGTAATGTAATAGTTGCATCATTGGCAGAATATGAATGTAAAAATAAAGAGCGTGATACTATAAGTTGATTGTATTTTCAGAAATTGTTCTTTTTATAGTAAACTCCTCACTCAAAGGTGAGGGAGTCGCGGAATGTCTGTGAAATGTGCTTTCTTCTTCACTCTCTATTTCTTCTACATTGTAACATGTTGACAATTTAGGCTGTTTGTGACTGCCGAAAGTTGCTGGTGGTAATTTCAGGTCAAAATAGCTCAAGGAACTTTCAACATCTTTTTCTTCTTTGGCTAAGTTCGAACACATCCCATCATCTTCTGCATGTTCGAATGTGTTATTATCAGCCCCATCTATAAATAAATCTGAAGATGACAAGCTAGTCTCATCATTATGTTCTTCATACTCTGAATCATCATGAATGTGAGCCGGAGGTTCGTTAGCATAATAAGGAACTCTTGTAGAGGATGTATACGTATCTGACAAATATGAAGATCGAGAAGATGGAATAAAGTCTATACCTTTGTATGGCTTCTCTCGTGCCAAACTACTAGTAATAGATACTGTTCCACCACACGTGCTGCTATTAGAGCCGTCAGAATCCGGCAAATCTGTTCTATATGTGCAAGTGCTAGATCGCCTTGGACCTACACCAGTGACACTACTACTCATTCTGGATATTGTGCTTTGATCAGAAGAGTCTTGTTGTAAGACACTGTAAGCTGATAGACGAGCATGTTTATTTTCTTCGTATCTGTTGGCAACAATGGCCATGGAGGGTTCGTAAGACTTTGATTTGGGTAGATAGTGGTGGTAGTATTCTGTGGTATTTCGATCATCCTGTTTGTCGACATTGTCGCTATTTTGCTTATAATGTTCTTGTACTTCGTATATGACACGGTTTTGATCGTTTTCGTGGTTTAATTTATTTGCTGGAGTATTACTGTGAGACTCTGTCTGATACACGTCCATTTCGAATGGTGTAGGCTCATCAAAATGTAAATAACTACTTTTCAGTTGAGGGAGATCTTTCGGTGAATTGGAAGACGACGAACTTCTTGACCCTTCCGTATCTTGCGGGTGTTCTTCTCTTGGCAGGGTCAAATTGAAATCTAACCTCTCGAAAGTCTTTTCTTCTGGATTCTTGGCGATGGATGCGGCGTGAGTCATTCGTTTTCTGCTGATATAGAGCCACAGTCCGGCAGATATAATAATTCCAAATAATAAACCTATAACTCCACATATGGCTCCAACTATCGGAATGATATCGATAGAATCGCTATCATCGCTCGATGCGTCGTCTTCCGTCGTCGTTCGGTTTTTGGTAATTGCATGGTGATTTGCATAAAGCGGGTACGTTTTGGTCACAGGCTCAAAAGTTGTTGAGACTTGTTCCATGGTCGTGATGTCAATTTGGTCGAAATTTGAGGGTCCTGTTGTAATTGACACTTTTGTTGTTTCGTGCGACCACTGTTCGGTGGTTTGCGAATCCCAGTCTCCACTTGCCTCAAAACCAGTAGCAATCGTCCCTTCTAGTGATCGACTCGGATAAAATATGATTAATAATAATATTACCCACAATGGTTTGTTGCGCCATAATCTTAGGTATTCGACTTTCCGCATATTTATCTTTAAAATTTAAAACGCCATTGAGTATGGATGATATGTAATATAAAAACAATCTGGAAAATAAGAATTTTTTTTAATTTCTATGTATCATCAGTTTGAACTCGGGCCGCTGTAAACTTCCAGTCATTCGCTACATTGTCACTTATGCGACAAACTGATTGTATTATTAATATACAATCTTCATTCGTCTTTGTAATCAACATTCATTTTTCTATAAACAATTCATGACCAGAGGCACGAAGAAGCGTCTGTGGTAGTCAGATTAAACGTCAGCGGGGTTAAATCAACCGGTTATCTTGCCGATGGCACAACATTTATTTAACGACACGATATTGTTTTAATTTTGGGATTATGCATTATTATTTTAATTTTGGAATTATGAATATATTTTATGGAAACTTTATCCCCAATTCAACAGTAAGTCACTTTCTGGGTATCCTAAAATAGATAACTCGATTCAAAAGTCCTATTTCCACGAAGATAGTTACGTTTAAATTAAGCTCCCAGATAGTGGTGGCAATTCACTTTTGCTAAGGTAATAATCCTTCTGAAATTTAAATCTCTACATTAGTACTGGTTGCGCCTACCATCTCATTTCTCTTGAGTGCTAACTTAGCTTGAACTGCTCGCACCACAATGCTGCTATTTTATGCTACTATGTTTTTCAAACCGAAATAAGCCTTAGAAATGTTTCTATAAGCTTCTGTAGTTGTGGCGTTAGTACTAATGAATTAGCCACTATAAAACATCGCTGGCGTACGCGTACTATGTTGTAGTTATCATTGGTGTCATGTACTTGACGTGGCTAACGCGATTCTACGACATTCTAAACTCCAATACTATATCGCTTAACTGAATTCAAACTTGTTTGTTGTTGCTCGCATCTTAGCTTCTGCACTTTCTAATTATTAATCTCACTAACCCAATGTGGCGCCTGCGCTGAAGCCTAATCTGGCCTGATTTTCGGCTTATAGATAACGTAATTTAAAACCACATTATCTTATTCGGAGATCCCATTGTGGTCGAAGAATAAGCTCAAACTGTGAGTGCTAATTTTGGCGATAAATGTCCCACAGCGAAGCTGAAGGATGTCGCGCTTTTCTTATCTGCGCAAACTTTCTTAATAACAGCTAGGTTCGAAATGATTTCACGCCGAGTGAGATTAATTGTCGCTTACTAACGGAGTTTATTTCACGCGCTAAATGCAAAAATCTTGCGCCAGTATAACCTAGAGTTATACACATATTATAATTAATTGACTACCATTCCACGCAAGAACAATAATATTCAAACTATCATACCCTGCTATATTTATGTCATGTGCGCCTCATGTTTTTCTGCTCGTTTTCTAGATCTGTGTGTATCATCCGCTCCAAAATGATGGACAGAATTTCTAGTTTAGTCTGCATCATTGACCACATTGAAAATCTAAAATAGTTGTTATATGATTTAATTTCCTTATGCTTTCGCCAAATTTCCTTGTTCATACTGCTACTAGTACTAACTTGCCGTTGCCACTAATGATTTTGCCGCTTGATTTTGATATTGCGTTATTAGAGTAACACAAAGAAGCATTTTAGACGTTGACTTGATTCACTCGTTTTAATCTTGGCATTGACATTCATGTTTTCACATTTAAAGAATTATTGAATCCATAAAAAAAGCCTAATGAACGCAATATTATCTTCTTCGCGCTCTCGCATTTTCTCATTCTTAGACAAATGTGTAGATTGCGGGTTGGTGTGACCTTAACTGTGTACAGACTTAGGCCGACGAGGCGTTACGACACCTCTCGGTTAAATATAATAATTGACTCATGTAGCACGCCTGGCCTTGTAACGTCTCAAAAAGTATGTGCGATACATATATGGTTTATGATGACGTCTATACGACGAGCTCAAACCAGAGTTTATCTTCCCGATGAAACATGGAGATATCGGTCGCTCAACCGTAGAAACGCACCCATATATCATAGCGTATCGGTATCAGTCTCGATATCTAGTAGCACCTTTTGAATTTTTAAATCTACCACAACTTTTCTATCCATTTTCAATGTTTAATGTGCTCGCTCTTTCGACAGCGTGGTTAAATAATATACAGGATCTCGCAATTAGATATTTGAGCTATTTGGCCTTGCATGCTTCTTGTTCTGTGGCGATTCTGTATTTTACGGGACATACTTAATGCACTTTAATGTAAAAACTGTTTGGATACCTACTTATATAAATGCGTATATTTCTTTTAAAACTATTCCAAGGCGCATATTCTGGAGGCTATCTTAGCTTTCCATATAATTTTGGTCATGCTTTAACCGGACCAAACGATAATTATAATATTTGCGCAGAAAATTCTAACCTGCTCTGTTTATAAATTCTCCATAAATGCTTCGGTTTAATTTATATAAGTAAAATATTTGTGAAGTATACAGTTCCAGATGCAAAAGCATCGACATGCGATTATAGTATTAAGATTTATGTGAACCTAATTGCATAATATGCCCGTAACTGTAATTTTCGGTAATTACAATCAATATATATATATGGAATAGTGCCAGGTATCTCGCGTTATGAATATTTGTCGATTGGTTTTAAATGCGATGCATTATTTTAACAGTTTCGACCGAAGGTGACTAAACCCAAAAGTGCTTCAAATTCTTGTTACTCATTAGTTATGCTCTTCTAGATTCACTAGTTACCTCAGAAATGTTTTAAGGTCTTAATCACCAAGTTATCGATATGTTTCCGTGCTATCTCTCCCCCAGTACAAAATTTAAATTCGGATGGAAAATTCAGATTGTACTTGCATTGCAATGGTATTGTCAATGGATAAAATCATAGAATATTGTTGGTGTTTCGAAAGATTCCTAATATCTATCCTTTCGATTCACTTATTATTCGCAAATTCGTCGTATTATTCGATTTTTTATACTTGGCTGAGCACACATTGTCGTCGTAACATAAATATCTGCAGCTGTCTTTGCACAATTTTCTAGTCTAAACTTGACTTCTTTTCCAAATTACTCATTTTGTACAAGTACACCATGGCTTTAATACAACACTAAACGAATCAAGCACGAGTGATGGGTGATTTGGAAACAAAAGCGGCGGGATATGGTACGTGCCAGAGATATGTTTGCAACTTTAAATGTACATTGCTTAACTCACGCATGGATGCAACTGAAAGAACCCTCAAAACATTACACTATATTTGGATAAGTTCCGTAAATAGCTTTAGGCTAAAGACGCACTCGACAACGTTGCGTTAATACCAGAGTTGTGCGCACTATTAGGTGCAATATCACTGCCTGCACTATTCTTAGTCGTTTCATGTTACAGGGGAGAATAAATTACATTTTATACTTGCACAAACTATTCACTAGTTAGTTAGCGCAAATTGGCTCTTCATATTTTAACCACGTTCCACTCTATCTTACATATTTATTCAAAGATAGCTAGTATTTTGTAAGGTCCTCGTGGTATGTACAAAGCGACATTATCACATAAAGAACTCGTTCTATTTCTCCGAATCCTCTGGTTAGTACACAATATTAATTCTTTAAAGTGGCATTACAATATTTCAAAGACGTACGAATCGAAACATTCCAAATATGGCGACGATATATATATATATTGCCTGGATCAATAAGTACATTGCACAAATGGATATAGTCTAATCAATCGCCTTTCGTGCAATTATGACGTAAAATGTTGAATAACTTGAGTGCATTTTCTACATGTAATGATGCTACGACTAGCGATGAGGTGCAGACAAATTCAGCAGATTTTTTATCAAAGTGTTTCCACATAAAATTATGACCCATGTTTTCTCAGAGTACGAAAAAGAAACGTGAATAGGCCGAAAATAAATGACGATCCCCGTTCGACGCCAAGCCGCTGTCAAATTTGCTCTCTGATGAAATGAAATTGCGGCAATGTTCTATATGGTGTCACACGGAAGAGATTTATTCGATCTTCCACAGTAATAGGGATTACCGGTCTATTTGCTATCACTAATTCCCAGCATGTTTTATCGCATCTGTGATATTTATAACATACTGTTTTTGGTTGTAAAATAGATGATCATTCTAGATAGCAGATATCAATGACGAAAGGTGCATACATAGTGACTTACTATTATCTCCATAATAATAGTCGAATCAAATCGGATAACGGACTTGGACACAAAACGACTGAAAGCTGAAAACGGAGATATGGCAACTAAATGATTGGCTGACTTTTCCTATAACGCATGGAAACAGGATAAAAAAAAATGAAATACAGCGTATATGTCTAATCCTGTTTAATTACGAAAACCGCGCCATAAGCTTGGTAAAATTCAACACTAGGACATCAGAATATAATGTACGATGAGCAAGTCACGATCTGCCACGCAAATCATTTCAAAAAAATATTTCTACGAACCGGTCTGACCGGATGCGGACCCCTGTAATTGAAGCGCCTGGTCGTTTCACCTAGAGTACAGTAAAAAAACAAGCATTCGAAAAATCAATGAATGCTATCATTCATAATAATTGACCAATCTTGCAATGATTGCTTTATTGAATAAAGTCATATTCGTGTCAGCTATAATACCAACCACGCATTGAAGTGAATAAACTCTTGGAAGTTCATTTAAAAAGGTCACGAAGTATGAACAATAATATATTTTTTGCGATGAAAAATGATTTTCAAAAAGTTGTTAAGTTATACGAGATATAGCGTATATTTTATAATTATTGCTCATGTTTCTCTGTTTGAATGAAGCATGTACCTAGACTAATAACGACAATGGGCAATGGCATAAACATTCTAAGAGTTCAACTGTTAGATCCGTAAAAAGTTGAACGTTCAACTATATACGACTTGGCAATAAACATAACCGGTATCAAGACCTGTACTAACTATACAAATTCCTAACTCTCAACATAAAGTAACCTTCTCTTGTATCTCGCAAAGTGAATTGTCAGAAAGCAATATTTATTGATCTCTAAAACTGGCATCGACCAACTCGACTTTCGCTTCAAATATTCAACGTTGATTTATCGATCGTACTGTTGCTCTCGTTCGAACGATGGTGAATCAGCTATATTAATGAAGTGGAGAAAAACAACTTTGGAACATATTAATAATGAAATTGTTGTCAGTCGAGAATAGCTCAAACGGTAGATGCAACTTTTACACATTCCAGAAGCAGTCTTAATTAAATGCGTCTGATTGGATTTCCAAAAATACCGTGTTTAATTCTTTGATTATCTTATTCAGCACAAATGATAACGGCGATTGTTGTCGGTTAAAGTTTAAAATATTCGAATGTATCAATATACAGCTACTTCAAGGGAAATAACGGTTCTATTAAGTGGAATCTCGTCTAAATTGCCTCTAGCATAATTATATTTGCTGGTTTCTACTCGGAATGTATGCACGAAAATAACAGCCTTTCCGGTGAAGTTAATCTCAAAATTTATTTTAATATCAGCTGCATCTTTGAAATAATCCTACCCTGTAAAAACCATGATGGTATAGTCTGTGTATCATCGCTGAACACTTCCGACACTACTATTTTACAAAGCGGTACTAAACTTACCAACAGAAAACCCAAATATTCCCGTCCTAATACACTTTAATTATGTGAAACCACTGCCACACGATGTTCTGTGATCCATGACAGTGTTACTCACTCTCTAGATCAGTTTATGAATTACGTCATATTCTTTAGATCAAAATAGTTCATTCCGTCAATGTACCACTTCCATGTCTCGAGCATGCCATGAATGAGACGAGGAACAAGCAAAGCCACTACATAAAATGTATACTCGGGCTAGTATCATCTAACGGCTAACGAATGGGCCACGCTCCGTCTGTTTAATGGCTGACATAAGGCGAAACAAAGACATTACTTTGCTAATGAATATTTAACGTATTCCCACGTCGTTTGTTGCCCTATATTGCCTGATTTGCATAAATTATACGCCGATAACAGAGAGTGTTGCGGCTGATTCCGGATCTTTCTTTCAGACAACGGGAAACCAATTAACGGAAATCTGAATTGATCACTAAGACGGTACAGAATATTTCTTGTGACAATGGAATAGCCGTACTTTGTCAGTGCATATTCGATTTTATCTTTCCGTACACTTGAAAACATGATACATGTCCACTTATCACGGTTCCCGATTGTTGTTTTTTCCACAAATACCTCAGATGTTCTTGATATCCCTTTTTCTGGTTCTTACTAAAAATAATTGTGACATTCAGTTTGTAATTAATTACCAGGGTCGTAAAACATCTCATTTGAGATTACTGGAATAAAAGTTCAGAATCTGTTTTACTACTAAACCGATCCCGCCGAAATTTGAGATGTGTTGAGAAAATTATATATCTTTCCATGAGCTGTTAAAAAGTCAAACGCTCATATATATTTACAGTATCAACTATCAATAAACTTAAAAGTTAGTTATGAGATCGCGAATAAAAACCTAACCGAAAATCATATTTTATTTACAACTTCATCAGCTCGTTGGGTTGCAAAATAATGCGCTTGATGAAAAAAAATCAAAATTTTTATGGATTTCGATTGTAACAAGTCTTTACCGTGTTCAAGTATTCAATTTAAAGCATTAGCTGTTGCGATAAAGCAGATAATGGTGACTTAACACACTAATGTGATAACTACTGGAATTGTAATCTATCACTCGCGATAAATTGACATTATATTGCCGCTTTGTATTTAAACAGCATGTTATTTCCTTTGAAGTAATTAAGTTATGAAATATTGGGGTCAAGTTTGGGATATGATATCAATGTAAATTGTGGAATTTGAACTCATTACCCTTGCAAATCACGTCTTTAAAAGTTTGAAATATTCGTTTCAGTCCTTTCCATCGATCACCATTCTGCTTACATGAATATGTTGATAACGGAAATAGACCTTCCTTATTACATAAAGTGCGTTCTTGCGTGTTTCCTTTAGCATGCTAATTCGCAACGTTGCAGAGAAAGCATTTTATCTAATAAATTTCACAACACTTTGTGTTGTAGGGATGGTTATGATCCTGATAGATACATATCATTTATTTTCAACTGATTCCAATTATACGAACTTAGATTTCTAAGCACTTAGATTTCTATCAACTTCCGTCATGATTCATGGGGTTTGATTTGTTTGTTTAAACTTAATTAGTTTGGAACATAATTGAGTTTAGTTACATCCGCGTTATGAGTTGAATCCCTTTGAGAGTACGACGTATCTATGTGTCAGCGCGAATGTGTGTCGTATGTTTAATGCATTTAGATGTGAAAATATTTTGTTGTGAAAATATTGTTCTACTAACCGACTTGGTAATATCATTATTTCATCATGAATACATTAAATATTTTGCTTACAATATTACTTGAACACAAAAAAACTTGTTTAGGGAGGGATTATGTCATACTTTCATCATAAAAACAATACATATATGAAAAAATTCCTGATCTTTCAGTGCACCCGAAAGCCCGATACAACTCACCGTTTTGTGAATTACAACTGATCTATGCTGACAATCGCTAAAATTCTTCCATCGTTTTTTTTTTATATAATTCAACAAAGGCTTTATTAAAATTATGATAATCTTGGCTGTTGTCCAATACGTAAAGGCATCCTATTGCAAACTTGTCACATTCACCCTCAATGTTTCCTGCTCTTGAATATGAAATATTCATATTTTCCCTATGCTACAGTGAAGTCGAAATGTTACATCACTGCACTAGTTATCATTGACGAAAACAATAACATCACGAGCCCAATATACGTACCATCCCGATTGCGATATATATATAATTTCCTTCTCTATGAATTCTCCCGCATTGCGCTCATGGTTGAACGTTTTAGGTTTATTATTATCCAAAAAGTTTGGAAAATAGTTTCTAAAGTCTAACTTTCTGTCGCACATCTCAGGTTGTCATACCCCCCTGCGTCCTCGTGAACTTTTAAAATATGAAATATTTATAACCTTCTGCTAAAGCGCAGTCAAATGTTACAGCGGTGGTTCTAGTGAAATGGTAACTGGCTAACGAACTGTATCAAATTTTAAACCTTATTTTCGTCATGTGGTATATAGATTACGGAAAACCCCCGCTACGCCAAATAAAAATTAATATGAGAATGCGCTTGCACTTTTTTTCATCAATTCACAAATAATACCTTTTCATATATGCGAGTTTACCTTTGATATAGATTACTTTTTCAAAATTCCTGCACATACAACAGGACTGACGAACAGTGCTCAACGTTAGCTGCTTTGTAATTGCAAATTCGTTTTGCCTATCGAACAGTTGGTAAATCTCATAATAGTCCAAACTCATTTTTGGTGCCGTTGCGAGTGCATTTCTTTATTTTGTAATTACTAATGCTAAATGCTTGTGAACGACCCAACATATTTCCCGAAGTAACAACTTTCTTCCAAAATTATTAATCATCCTTCCATTTCTGATTGTCTCCTTATTACGCTCTCGAGACAAATTATCAAAATAGTTTTCAAATAAACGCATTCCATTCCCAATGTCGCATTCGTTGTTTGTGCTGCAGATGATTTTCAAATGTCAACAACAAAATCAATTCGAAGTAAAAAGCTTTAAATACCCAATGTTTTCTTAGGCCATGCGTGTACGGATCATACAGATTATTAAATGCCGTTGATTTTAAATACCCTCTCGTCTTAAGGACACTTCACTCATGCCGACTTTTCACGTTGTCGATTTGAAATTTAATATATTAGCAAGTAGATTAAGAGTACTCTTGGATTGGCTGACATTTTAGCGAAGTTCAACCGGCATTGTGTAGCGATACATTTCATTTAGTATATATATGCATCAAAAACCAAAATGATAGTCTGAATAAACTCCAAAATTTGATTTATTTGAGAAAACAAAAAAAATTGGGCTCATTTTCAGTAAATAAAGTTCATGAATTCCCTTGGTTCAAGTTCGAATGCGACATTTTAAGCTGCCAAATACTTGACATTATCCTATGTGATGGTATGTGTGTTTAGTTTATATACTGTTTCTTCATTGGACATAAATAGAGTATTCAAAACAGCAAAATTTTGTACAATAAAATTTCATTTATTCGAATATTCAAATTTCAATTGGTGCTTTTTCAAAGTTTCCGACACGCATATCGCTATGATACGATATTATGAAACTACCAAAGAATATGTAATAGACAGTACTGGACGTTAGCACTTTCTTTCGAGTTAAATCGTTTGCATGTACTCTATTTAATATTGTTGTGAAAAGCCCTATTTTGGATTAGGGTCTTCGTTTTATTACTTTTGTGTTGGTGAATGTGATAGCTATAGCTTGGCTTATCATATCTGACACACAAGTGGAACTCTTCTATCAGTAATATTTCCCAATTTTCGTTCAAGTATCAAAACTTGACTTTGGCCAAACTTGTGTAATTATATCCTCCAGTTCTATGGAATCTTCTACATGACTATCGTTATAGCTGGTATCTCATTCAATCAAGTGGTGATAATCAGTTCGGCGTAAACATTGAGAGCTACCGAGAATAGCCATGGCGACTCGTGGATGGAAGTGGATTTCTGTTGACGCAAGTTGCGCAACGGAAAAAAGTTCAAACTGTTTGTTTCTAAGAGCAACGCCATAGCCAGAGCCACTTTGTGTAGCATCTCACAGGTGCTTATCTCCTAATTTAATTGCACAAAACTAGTCAGTCTTAAGGTGACTTTTCCGCATAGCCAAATTCATTTAATATTGTATTTTCTTATATTTGTTTAGATGGAATGGATGAGCGAAAAAATTATCAACTCCTTCACGGATCAACGTAACAGCCCATTCCAGTTTAAGCATCTGAAATTGTGTCATAATTTGGGAGATCTGGCACAAGTTCCACATCCGAAGGTAAAAAAAAACGCGGTATTAAAAATTTATGTTATTACCTCTAAAAATTGTATGTACATGTACATTATCGTGGATTTTACATTCTTGTTTTCTTTCTAATAATAACGAATTCCATCCATCAATCATTTGTTTTTCGTTGATTCTATGCTAAGCAATAATTCGCTCAAATAATATATAGTATATACCGCATGAGGGCCGTTTCTCTATGGCGAGCCACATGTCCTATTAGTCTGAAACCCACGTCAGGAAATGGCTAATAATCAAACCAAATTTGATCAACTATATGACTATCACTCCCTATTTTAATTTGCATCAGATAATTTTAATATGTCTCAAGTTGAACAGGAAATTTCTATGCTTATCTATCGTGTATAATAATGATATTGCGTGGAAATACCGGACGTATACGTGGAGACCCGGGCCTAAACACATCTTCGCAAAAACTAACTTGTAATTTTGAAATTCGCGACTGAAATTATAATTAAACTTAAAAACGTATATTAGAGCACATGTTGATTATTTACTTAACTAACTATCATTTATTTTTTGTCTGCATGTGCCATCGTCCACGAAAATTTTAACCTGCTGTTTCCCACCAAGATTAGCAAATTGCCGTGATGACAATTGCGTTACCTATAATAAGAGACCTTTTTTAAATTCACCTTGAGCGCTATTTTTTGTATGCTCAAGCAACATTCGTGACATTCTTTCTAAAGACCTTGCCAGAATGTTGTCAGGAGAAGGGACAGAGTAAAAAGTCAAAAATATTATGTTTTATTTTGTTGATAAATATTGGGAAACTGACGTCCTAGCGCTAGCCTAGCCATTTTACAAAAGTGTCAACACGCATGAGAATTAAAAAAACATTTCACAAGCTGCAAATCAATGCAGCCAATCCCAGTCAAGAGTTGACAGAAAGCGTTATTTCGACAACATCCAAGAATATTTCATATTCAGGATGCAATCATTAAATTATTCATAATCTATCCTTTGATTTTGCAGTGTGTTTTGGCAAGCACCACGGATATGGAAAGCGGATTTTCACGTCAACTTTTTATTCGATGGTGTTCTGATCCACGCAATTCAGTCATTGTCACTGGGAGAACAGCAAAAGGAACTCTTGCCAGAACACTGATTGATGATCCAACTGTGTCTTCTTTAAATTTAGAGGTCGGTGAAACACTATAGAACGACAAATCAGTTGTATTTCAATTCTATTCAATGATCTTTCAAAAGCATTGCATGTTCACAGCGGCAGATAGGTAGGGTATATGGTTAGAAACATGATAACATTTTAAACCATTCTAAATCTATTACTATGAATCTAATGCAGGGTATAACATAAAATAGGGGCCCTCCAATCTCCATTCAAATAAACAATGTCAGATGTAAAAATTGTAATATCAGGCCACCTATACCAGGTTGATGTATATCTGACACTTGGCAGTAATAATTGCATTTTTTGTTATATTTTCTCAAATCAAGTATGGACATTTATCGGACCTC